>NW_006238917.1:2632605-2633260 GCF_000375325.1 Capsella rubella | reverse complement strand
GTATTAACATCTCTAATATAGTCTTCTCATCTCTAAATATGTTGATTTGATAATTCAATTGTTTTATGAATGTTTTATAGGATGACAGTTCAAACAAACATCGATTTAGGATTTCCTATGCGTTTGTTTTCACTTGGTTGTGAGCCAAAGCCCAAGAAAAGTATTAACTATCACAGCAAAACTGAGTTTCTAGAAGACGTTGAAATTGCTGTTGGAGAAGAAGTGTGGAAAAAAATCCGTAATTCTCCTCTTGGGATAATTGTACGGTTTGTTGATAATAAGTTCACATGGTCTTCCAAGGTTGTTGAATATCTTCTTGCAAAGCAACTTGTTTGTAAGAAGAAATACGAAATTTGGTGTTTGTTTGGTGAAGAACCAACTAGATTCTCTCTATCAGAGTTCGCTGACATAACGACTTTGAATTGTGCTCCTTTTCCAGATGATTGTAAGGGGTATGAAGAGACAAAACTGCATAAAGATATGTGGAAAAAGTTGAAAATCAAAGGGAAGATGAATCCTTGCAGAAGCGATTTGAGAAAGGTGTGTGCAGATGTTGCTACATGGTTACCAGACGACAAGACTAGATTTGCGTACTTGTCTATAGTATCTGTCATCTTAGGTTATGATGATAAGAAACGACTCAGTTCTGAAATAT
>NW_006238917.1:2632061-2632482 GCF_000375325.1 Capsella rubella | reverse complement strand
TTATACAAGCACTCCAAATATGGGCTTACACTGTTGTCCCCGCTCTCGGAGCAAAGATCGGCCGTCCATCAAATGTTAATGGTCCCCCTCTTCTGAAGTTCAAAGGTGCAAAGGGCAAAAGTAATATTGATATACATTCCACCGTAGTTGAAGATGAGGTATGTATAATGCCACTTGTGTTTATTAATGTGTCTTACCTTAGAGAAATAGTAATCTTGTATTTTTTTTGAATTGTAGCTTAACATAAAAAAATTTGTAATTAATGCTTCGACATCCGCTGTTTGGGAGGATAACATTGTTGACAAGGAGATTCATGCTCTAGTCGACGCTATATGCAAGGAAGGAGGTTTAGGAGCTGTTACTTGGGTGAAAGATGGTTTAAACAACATCCAATTGGAAAAGAGCATAGAGGGAGAATTAG
>NW_006238917.1:2630755-2631961 GCF_000375325.1 Capsella rubella | reverse complement strand
GATATCACGAAAACGCAAAAGAGAAGTGAATACAATGGGTAAAAGGGAAATAGAAACATTGGATTCAAAAGCATCACTGGTTTCTTTTAGTGAGATAGTTGAAGCGCTGAAGTTGAGGGTCGAGCAAGACGCAAAAAAGTTGGAGGTGTTTGAGGCTCAATTAGAGGCTATGAAAAATCAGGTACAATGCATCGAATTGTTAAGCTTAAGAGTTGAACTTCTCGAGAAAGAAGTGATGTTACTAAGTGAGAAGATAAAGACTAATGAGGTAAATCATAGTATTTAAGTTTGTTGTTTTAGTAGTATATATGATTTTGGCATATATTTGTAGGTGTGTTTTTTCATGTATTACTATGTAGTAATTAATTTAATTGTTCTTATTTGTGTAGGTTTTAAAACCATACCAGCTGAAAGATTATAGTGACGTTGAAATGCATTTGGATGAGTTGCATGCTAACCTAAATGCAGTAAATGATACAAGACAAAAGACTCTTGATTCAGATGGAGAGAGTACAGTGGATGGAAGAAACCCCGTGGCAACAACTTATAATGAACAACCGCAAGAATCTTCGCCTATAAAGATGTTTCAACCCACTACCTCTAATGTTGAGAAATTCAAGCAGAAGAAAATCATGAAGACAATCAAAATTATGGAAACAGATCATGAACCAATAATTACACGAGATAAGAGCCAAAGGGAGACAAAACTGGGGCCATCTTTGCGAACACCATATCGGGGAACTAAACCAGCTATAGGTATGACAACCATAATCAACCAGTCAATGGCAATTGTTGGACGTGGATATGATCCATTCGCACCAGTGGATGAGCAAAAAGTTGAGGTTTTAAACGATTGGTTACAATTGGATGAGTAAGTTGTTTCTTACCATTACTATCATGGTACTAGTTACACTTTGATGTTTTTAAATCGTAATTTTTTTTTTGTACTGCAGAGAATATCCAATTGGCTCCCAACAAAATGGCGTCGAGTTTTTTAATATTCTTAGAACTCCTCAAAAGTGGCTAAATGAAGAGGTTACTACAACGATCATTGTTTCTTCTAACTGTTTTCATTAACATTATGTTGTGTTATAAATTTTCTTCTAATATGTCATGTCTGTTTGTAACAGCATATTAATAGCTGTATGGATTTGCTACGATTGAGATTTATGAAGAATCAAAAAGCATTCAGAAGTGAGAGGATTG
>NW_006238917.1:2628840-2630655 GCF_000375325.1 Capsella rubella | reverse complement strand
TGCTTGATTGTGGGTGGAAATATAACAAGAATGAAGACATTGTCAAAGCCGTGAAGCCGATAGCTCATATGTTACCACATTTACTTCGAGCTGGAGCACCACCATACGAAAAGACAAAACTTAGTGTCGAACAATACAAAATTCGAAGGCCACGAACCAAGATTCCCCAAATGCAAAAAGCAGGTGATTGTGGAATTTATGCTATAAAGTTTGTCGAATGCCATGCATTAGATTTTGAGTTTACTACGTCTTTGTCCGATGTCAACATCAAGATGGTTAGAGAGAAACTTGCAGCTGAGATTTTTGACGAGACAGAGCAACATGGGCGAACAATCTCTAACCCATTGCCATTTGGAACAAATGATCGAGAGTTACTAAATCCCTATTGAATTTGCTTTTAATTAGAACATTCTTTGCTGTTTTGATTTTCACATGAAGCATTTTTTTCATGTTTCAGAATTTTTCAATTTTTAAAGAAACTCAATTTTACTTCTTTTTACCATTTTTAATGATTTGGACTTTACAGAAAAAATTGCTAAGATAAATGGATGATAAATTACTGCTTTGTCCTAATTAGGCAAGATAAATATACATGCTCCACATTATCAAGTTCCAAGCAATGACACGGAGCATTATGAAATGAGGCCTTACACACTCCAATACGTAATGTGTGTTGTGGTCGAAATTGTTTGTAGTTCTTTGTTTCTTGTTTTCCTAACCACTCGATATGGTTGGTTGCATGGCTGGTTAATTAATTCATTTTTAATTACTTGTTGTTTGGTGTGCTACTTTAGTATATATTTTGTAATGTTCTTGTAATTTAGATTATCATAATTAAACTCCATTATATGTTATGAAATAAAATTAATAAAGATTTAAATATAAATAAAGCTCTAAAATGAAGTATACATGTTTTGGACGTAAAAAAACCAAACCAAATCAGCAACATAAAGCTTAAAGTGACAAAGCAGGTGCATATAAGTTATTAGATATTGTTGCAGGTGGTACGGTTATGTCCTGCGATCTTACATTGTGAACACGTGTAATGCTTGCGCACCTTCATGGTTGCTTGCCCTTGAGATAACTTTTTCTTTCGTATCTTTTTCTGTGGTGCTTTTTTTCCCATCGCCTTCTCAAGTGCAGAAAGATACCTTGACTTCTTTGGTCTACCAGCACCACGTCTTTCCTCTGGTGGACGACATCTTTTTTTTGCTATATCTATAGGAGACTCCAGTTCAACATCTTCCGGACTAATAGATTCTGCATATGCGTTACACCAATAGTTTTTCGTGTAATAAGGATGTACTAGAGTCACCTCAGATATATTTCGTCGCTTCTTAGCAGCAGCAAGAGCATGTTCACATGGAATCTTATCGATATCGTAAACACGGCAGGTACAACGCATCTGTTACAAGTGCAAAAAATAAGTTTAAGAAATTAACTCTACCATCATATGAGTATGGGAACTAGAAGTGTACCTGTTGTAGATCAACGACACAAGCAAGTTCACCGCCAGTGACATGGCTACGATGGGCATCAATGTGTTGCACATAAAGAGTGTTGGCAATCTCAGTTCGTTTTTCCAATGTTTTTTCCACTTTAGGGGGGGATTAAAGTTGGTAGTAACATTGCACGTTCCCGACGTCTCACAAACCACTTTGATATCAACTTCCGCAACTCTTCCAAGAAAACAGCTTTTGGGATACTTCCCGAGGCTTTTAAAAAAAACCTTTTTTCCATGAACCCCGCAAAAGGTACCTGGGCATTATTGGCAAAACCTACTTCCCCGGGAAAAATTTGCTTCCGGACCCCCAA
>NW_006238917.1:2627132-2627748 GCF_000375325.1 Capsella rubella | reverse complement strand
AATCTATCTTGTTCATCGCATTCAAGTTTGGTAATTGTACCTGGATTTGCTGTTTCAATCCTGTGTAGATAAGATGGTAAATCCTCATACCCACTCTCCCATGTACCTCGTACCATCTCACGTGCATGCACTAATGCCTTGTATGCCTTCCAGTAATCAATGTCAATGCCGTACATAGCCTTCATGGCATCCATGATGTGCATAGGTCTTATCCCTACACCAACTTTCCCAAATTTTGCTAAATACAACTCTCCAAAGCATTTTGACGTTGCTTGTCGATGACGAGAACACCTCTGAATGACAGGACATGTATGAATGTTTATGTACTTTCGTACTTTAAACTGAGAAGATCTCTTAATTTTCGATGCACGAATCCTCCAAGAACAACCAGGGACATAACATCTCAGTACAAGCAAAGTTTTCGTCGACTTACTAGTTGTATAATCAAAATTCTGAAAAATTGTAATCATACGCAACTTAAACTGTAACTCTGCCTTACTATCATAAATTTGCCCTGCCCTAATACGTTCAAGAGTCTGCGAAGTAGTTTGTATACCTTCTAACCCTTGAAGCATTTGCTTTCCAATCTTCCCACTAAAAGACATATCTGAAGCAT
>NW_006238917.1:2626530-2627032 GCF_000375325.1 Capsella rubella | reverse complement strand
ATACCACTTTGGACCTCATCAAATTCAAGTCCCTCTTCACCATATCTGTCAAGGGTACCACTGTTCTCTTCACTTTCACAATATCCATCAAGCGTACCACTTTTTTCCTCATTATCAATCACTTCATCAATGGTGCCCTTGGTCTCCTGAAAAGAAAATAATTGTTTTAATCAATAATTAAGAAAATGAATCTTAAACAATAAAGCATAAAAGATAGTGAAATAATCATTTAAAAGTCTAACAAACTACTAACAAAATGACAATTCTACATTCTATTACAAGTCTGCCAAATATCATATATAAGTCTCTCAACAAAAGTTTAGAAGTCTACCAAAGATAAGCAGACTTGAGTAAAATATATCGAATGTCTATTAACCTTAAGTCTAGGAAAAAATGAAATTGAAATCTAACTAAAATGCGTAGACTTTATAGAGATCAATGAATCTCTACAAGGTGTAAACTAACTATAAGTTGTCAAAAAAAATTTTTGAAGTCTACCAAA
>NW_006238917.1:2625930-2626430 GCF_000375325.1 Capsella rubella | reverse complement strand
AAAGTCTACAAAAATTTGGTAGACTTAACCGAAGTCTATTTAAATTTCGTAGACTTTACCAAAGTCTAGCAAAATCTCGTAGACGTTGGTAAATTCTATCCGTAGACTAACATATAAGTCTGGAAAATATATTTTTAAAGTCTACCAAATATTCGTAGACTTTACCGAAGTCTATGGACTAACTATAAGCCTTCAAATTTTTGATTCGAAATCTACCAAATATACGTAGATTTTACCGAAGTCTATGAATATTCGCAGATTAACCTATAAGTCTGATAAATATATTTTCTAAATTTACCAAAAATGCGTAGACTTTACCGAAGACTACCAACACTTCATAGACTTTACGGAAGTCTATGAATATCAGCAGACTAACCTATAAGTCTAACAAAAATATTTTTAAAGTCTACCGAAGTCTACCAAAACTTAGTAGACTTTAGCGAAGTCTATCAATCTTCGTAGACTAACTACAAGTATGAAAAATATATTATTTGAAGTCT
>NW_006238917.1:2581480-2625830 GCF_000375325.1 Capsella rubella | reverse complement strand
AAGTCTATGAATATCCGCAGAATAACCTACAAGTCTGACATAAATATTTTTAAAGTCTACCAAAGTCTACAAAACCTTGGTAGACTTAACTGAAATCTAGCAAAATCTCGCAGACTTTACCAAAGTCTAGCAAAATCTCGCAGACTTTACCAAAATCTACAGATCTCCGTATACTAACATATAAGTCTGGAAAATATATTTTTAAAGTCTACCAAATATTTGTAGACTTTAGCGAAGTCTATGGACTGACTATAAGTCTTCATATTTTTGTTTCAAAATCTACCAAATATACGTAGATTTTACCGAAGTCTATGAATATTCGCAGATTAACCTATAAGTCTAACAAATATATTTTCTAAATCTACCAAAAATGCGTAGACTTTACCGAAGTCTACCAACACTTCATAGACTTTACGGAAGTCTACCGAAATATACGGATCTCTGTAGACTAACCTTTAAGTCTGAAAATTATATTTTTAAAGTCTATCTTTAATTTATAGACTTTACCAAAGTCTACGGACCTCAATAGATTAATCTATAAGTTTGACAAATATATTTTTAAAGTCAACCGAAAATTCGTAGACTTTACCAAAGTCTACCGCAATTTCGTAGGCTTTACCAAAATTCGTAGACTTTACCGAAGTCTACCAAAACTTTGTAAACTTTACCAACTAATCTAGAAGTCTAAGAAATATATTTTTTTAGGTCTACTAATAATTGGCAGACTTTTCCATAAATCTGCCTCTTATGTACAGACTTTAGTAAATTTGATGATAAATACAAATCTACCAAAATAAATGGAGACTTCAAAACATGGCAAACTAACTATACTTTTCATATTCCACATCAAGATGCTTTGAGAAGAGTTACCTGTATCTCTATGAACATTGAATACTGTAGATTGAGAGCGCAATTTTGTTTGTTATTCACCATTAGTTGTATGCAAACATCCTACGAATCAAAACCATATTAGTAAAAAAAATCTGTACAATATGCAATACAATATAATAGATGATTTGGTATGAATCACAATCAAACTAATTTTTTAATACAAACTAAATATAACTTACCGTTTCCACTCCAATGATTATCAGATTTAGAGAACCACAAATATAAGATAAACCAATGCTTTGACCCGATAATACAAGTATCTCTTAATATTTCAGAAGATGAACAGTGGATACAGCAACTATGCCGTTGAAGAAGATGAGTGACTTAATTGCATGACTTTTATAATTCCAAACGATTGGTATTTTTGAAAAATATTTCCTTTTTTATTTGATTCCCTTATTAATTGTTTCCTTTTCTTGTTTTTAATTTTCGATTTTATAATTTAAATTTTTAAATTTTGTTTAAACAATATTCTGAACATTTATTAATATTTTAGGTGTGATTTTTACAATAATTAGAATGGAAAATATATATGTGGAAGGATAATATGGTAAAAGTGTGCTATACAAATCTTTTAAAATCTTGATAGGTTAGTGTGGTTGTTTTCAATAAATTATAGGCTATTATAGCAACTCTCCCTTATATTTATGTACTATATGTTTTTAGTTTTAAAAAATAATTAGATGGATCGAAGCAAAGCGAAGCAAGTAATTCGCAAATATTACAAAAATATTCGAGTATTCGACCGAATACTCGAAAATTTACGAATCGAAACAAATAGCAAAATCAACTATTCGGTCGAGGCGAAACAAATCACAAATATCACAAATTTTCCGAATAGTAGCTTTCGTGCCCAAGGCTATAATATCAGCCACAGGCCCACAGCCCAAATTCATCTCAGACACATCGTCCATGGCGTCAAGAACATTGTCAAGATAGACCGACAAGGCTTTGAGTGGTGTGCATGATGTTTCTTTCTTTTTCTTCCAACACTTCCGAAGTTTTCGAGTCCAAAAATAAAAATAAAAACAAATAAAATTGTTTCAGGTTTCATGTTATTATTTTTTATGAGATTTGGGATAATATCTTGTTTAATAAATTCATTTTTTTATAATAAATTCATATTATAGCTCACAAGTTCGGTTCACACATCACAACATTTTTGTGGTTAGAAATTAAATTACCGTTTATAATTATATATATATATATATATATATATATATACATATATCTAGTAATCTCAGTTGACAAACAAACAAATACATACATAAAGAGTTGAATAATTTTTAGTATATAAGACCATGTCCATGGTAGTTTTTCATACGGGTTCTAAGACCACCTCTAATGAAAATAATTCGTAATAGGTTTTTAGCAATTTTTATTACAAATTTTGAAAAATTTAAGGAGAGAAGAAACAAAATTGAGAACAGGGACATTGGAGAGAGCAGAAAGTGTGTTTCGTGGTCAAAGAAAAAAAAACATTGAAAGAATTTTTTTTTTTAAACTTCTCTTTAATTTTTTTTTTTTCACAAAAAAGTAATAATAAAAGGAAGAGTATAACACAGTTTTGAAATAAAGATGAAAATGTAGCTCAAAATAACTGTAAGATTCTCGTAGACATGGTCTATACACAGATACAAAAAGAAGGGACAATTTGTAAAATATTGGTATCGTTATTGTCTCTAAATTGTAAAAAAAAAATGAAAAAAAAAAGTTTAACCAATCAGAAAGGAACGACGTCGTCTTGGATCAGTAACGTTGATCTTCCAGTGGTAATCAGTGGAACCTCTAAGCCTTGCTTTCCTTCTCTCCCAGTTGATCTCAGTCCTCCTCTTCTTCGTCAGCCTACAAAACTTTTGCAACCCTTCGTCCATGGAATCGTGCACTTTCCACCACCTAACATGCGCCGCGTCGCTAGCGTACACCAACTGCTCGTCCACGTCGTAGTTGCAGTCGTAGTCTCTGTAGCAAAGCCATGGTTTCCAACCTAAGTAGTGGACCGCGTAGAGCTGAGGCGGCTCGGCCGCAAAGAGGTTGTTCTTGATGTTTCTTTCGTTGGTTGTGTTCGACCAGAAGTTCTTTAGAAAGTTTACTCGTCGAGGCAATCGGTGCCACCACACGAATATCTCGTTTAGATACCTGAAAATATTTCATGTGACAATATTAAAGTTAAATATTAAGTTATAATTCAACACTTTGTAATACTAAAATAATACTTACCCTTGATCTCCGCCGTTGTAAGAAACGATGTCGCTTCGTTGGCTCATGATCGTACTAAACGTACAATTAGAAGGCTCAATGACCATGACGCCGGAGTTAAATATCCATACATCATTCCCGGTGGCTGACATCTGAGGGAAATGGAAGAGAAGATCAAGGTTACGTAGGACGATGATGTCAGCGTCAATGAAGATCACTTTGTCGTAATCTGTCAATTGCCACAGTCGAAACTTGCTGTAGTTATATTCGTTGTACGAGTCCTTCTCCGCAAGTGGGTTTCTGATCCGGATGATCTGACGAAGCTTCCATCCTGCGGCGGCCAAAGCTCCAAGTTTGGTAATGGAGATGGAGTCATCGTGGAGAAGGATGAGATCGCGTTTGGTGTTTGTCTGAAGGAGGCTCTGAGCCAAAGTTATGGCACCACAGACATAAGACTCGGAAGAGTGGAGGACGGTTACGTAGGCTTCACGTTTTGGTCGTTTTGTCTCTGCTTCTATCTTTGTTAGGTCATACACTTTGTCTACACCTGCTTTTTTTTGGGATAATAATGTATTAGGTTTCAGTTATTGTTATCAAATTTAATTAATTTAGTTACTACTATGCATGGATGAATGGTTATATCAAACTCAATATTCAAGGGCGAAATAGCATTTTGTGATCAGAAATTGAACTATCGCATGAACAATCATATCTAGTAAGTAGTAATATTAGTTGACAAACAAACAAAGACAATAATACATACATAGAGTTGAATAAGTTAGTATATACAGTATAAGCTATTATAAACCTTATTCGATGACCATTAGTTAACTTAAACCACAAGCCAATTAACTAAGTATCAATTCAATCTACCAAACGAATAATGTTATTTTGAAAAGATAATTAAGATTCTAAATATCGCCTTAAAAATGTAAGGTAGCTTGTATGACAATTCATATTTGGTGGTTAGCTAAAAGACATACCTAAAACACCAACCACTAACATATCTAATTAACACACACCAATCAATTATAAGCAAAGTATAACGAAACATTTCGAGTTGGTACCATTCACATCAGTTTCACGTAAGCAAGTCTTTTTATGTTACAATGTCTTAGTCACTTCATAGTTCATCTGACACAATTCCGACTATAGATCATTTTTTTACGTTTGCGCCGCAAATCGCGGTTAATTCGATTTCAAGTTCAGTTCGACATATATATTTTCTTTTTGGTTAGTTTAATTAACTTGGAAAAAAATTAATCCAATTAATTCAACCCAAAAAAAATTAAACGAGTTTAGTGATTAAGATAATTTGCCAATGCTAAAAAAAAAAAAAAAAACTAAATAAATGTTACCTTGTGATGCCCACAAAGGAAGAGCAAGGTTGCAAGATCCAATAGGCAAACTAAGCTTACGTTGTAGCCTAACCACCTCAGGCCGATACAACCACCAATCTGACTCCCTCTTCTCCAAATCATCACACCGGAAAATCTCAATCATCGGTTGACATTTGCTCCAAAACAACACTTTGCTTTTCCATCTCCAATCCGTCTTCCCTTTCTTGGCTGCCAAGTTAGCCGCAACTAGGTTCACTTGCAACCTCAAAATCTCTCTTCTCCACCCTTCCTCAGGGTATTTACAAGGCAGCCTAACTACTATCAAATCCAATTTTTCCAAGCTTTCGAAATTTGGCATCGGTATCTCAGGACATGTAGGAACCTCGGTGTCTTCCTCTTCATCTATCCACTCGGGGAACAAGTCTTGCCATTTGAATAGCTTAGAGACACGCTCAAAATGTATGTGAACCGCTTCCCCATAACGTATCCAATTAGTAAGATCATATTCTTCCATGTTCACCATCCCTATCTTTGTTTTCCCTAACCCTCTTGTTAGAATCTCCTCCATGAAGCTTGGCGCCTCCAGCTTGGTTTGGTTACTAGCGGTTGGAAAATCTATCTTGTTTATTTGGTTCTCTTCAACGAGTTCTTGCATCTTCACTCCTCTCTCCACCTGAGCAAATAGCAGCAATACCTATTAGTCTGAGTTTCAGTATTAAAATTTACCCCGTTATATATATCAAAATCAAAAGGAAAACTCACCTTACCTTGGGAGTGCAATCACGAAAAGAGCATCCAAAAAAGGAAGCAGCGCTGCTGAAGTAGACTGATGAAGAAGGGTGGAGAAAAAAGGCAGTATAGAGAAGAAAAGAGAAAGCCAACAAGACTAGATTGAAGCGTATCAGTGCGGATTTAGATGGAGCCATCTTCATTATCATCGTCCTCTCGTTTTTCATTGACAAACATTTCTCTTTCATCTGCAATCTATATATATACTCCTAAATCAAAATGTTCGAAAGGTTTAAAGTAAATTGTATTTAGGATTATTTTTGATATATATACGAACCGCGCGTGTGAAGAGGGGGGAAAAATGGTAATTACTAATTAGTACTATATATATAAGTAGAGGTTGAGTTTTTTTTGAGTAAAACAAGAAATAAAAAGACATCTAGAAGATTTCATTGGACGTGTATCAAGAGATTTTCTTTACTCAAACACAAGCCTTGATGGACTATTAATAAACAAAGATATGTCGCCAACGATTTTGGGTGGATGGGATACACATAATGACATGTGTTTGCCTTACCATACGTATGTCTTAAGCTACGTATTTGCTCTCTCACCTTCATATATGGGACCAAAATATATTATAGTAATAGAATTAAACCACACCTTTGTTTTTTTTCTTTCTGTTACCTACAACATATCACTTTATCTCATCCTAGCTATGCACAACCCCCAAAAGTTTTTCCCTTCAGCATTGTTCTCTACCGTTATTTGGATATACTAGTATGGTACTATTTATGGTGCTTTTGTTACCACTTTATCTATTCGCATATTTTGGTAACTAATGAGGCAAATCGTAAATGCGCACTGTTACATAAGTTCCCAGATCAACATGTTACATAATACATATGATGGAGACACTACAACAGCCAAAATACATAATTATACAAGAAAAGCGGTTGTCATATATAAATCAATTAAAATAAAAGGAAATGTCATCAAAGGTATGTATAAACTATATATTTCCACAATTTGTTGATGTTCAGAAAACGTTGCAATAATTGTGAGAAAATAAAGACTTGTTAGAGATTTGTTCAAAAAAACCTCCACCAACTACAACTTTTAAAAAATTGGTACAAAAAAGATCATAATGATGCTTCTAAGAAATTTTATGGTATAAAAGGTTCAAGATGGAACATGCTTATTCCGAGAAAGAACACTTTATAAACTTCTACTTTCTTAAGAATTTTTTTCAAATGTTAATATCATCGATACTGTCTTAGTTTAAGTTCAAGTCGATATGTGTTAATATATGTTTGGTAATACATATGTGAAAATCATATATACTTATTAGTTAGTTATTAGTAACCAGTAATTTGAATCGAAATCCACATTCTTGGTAAGAAATATAGAGATTAGATTAGTAGGTGAGAATGATAATATGGCTACGGATGAAGTCAAGGCAAGCAACATGTTTAGTTCTCCTGTCAGTATCGGTTACTTACGCTTACAGGAAAGTTCGGACGGTGCTTTTTCAAACAATCTCATCCTCATCTCTCCTTTTCTTTTTCTTACTTCATTTTTTCTAAAACAGTAATTAATCATAAATGAGTTCATCGCAATCACATTATCATAGATTTCAGGTTGAGATGTCAAAGAAATTATGATGAGAAGAAAGAAACAATGATTACAAGGAATGGTAAGACATCGTAGTTTGATCGTATGCCAACCAAAGTTAATCATAACTAGCCTAAACCAACATATCATTTTAGGTGCCTCTACCTCCTTTGATTAAATTTGGCTGATTTAATCTAATGAAACATGGATTACATCTTAATTTAAACAAACAAACTAGGATTGTGTTATTTATTCTACAATTATACGGTTTGGTATGTAAGAAGAACCATGTATACATACTGATGATGTGTTAAGTGAAAAAGATTGTTGGAACTGTGTGTGTTTGAGCTCTTTGGGCAAATGATAATATTGCAAAATCTCAGAAGAAGCTGTTTTTTTTCCTTTTCTTATCAAGTAAAAATACACACACACATTGTGTCCGTCTTTCATCATATGACTACTACTCTTTGATCACCTCCTGCATGTGTTGTGCATAACTTCTTCCCGGTGGAATGAATATCACATCTTCCCACCCTGAATTCTTCTCGCTCCTCTACATTTATTCAATTCAGATTTTTTATTAGGTTACCGGGCTTTTTTGCCTTCATATTTTTCGGTTTCTTTAAACAATGAAGAAGAGTGAGTACCTCCATTTTCCTCAACACATCTTCCAGACTTCCAACCTGCGCAGGATGAGATTAGTTCCAACCTCGTTATATATGAATAAGGGATGTACAATCTGAATTTTGCTCTTTCTACGGTTTTCTAAATATTTTCCCTTTCGTTGGTAGTACTTCCTCTGAAAACATAGTGTTATAAACAGACAGAGCATGAACGCATAACATGTCAGCACGATAATTTCAAGAAATCACATATGATGTCCATGCATGCAGCTACTAGCTAGCTACTCTCACTTATTTACTAAATCACATATCTTTAGTTTGAGGTGTTTCTAACTTAAGTGGCCTATTCCAAATACAATGTAATTTGGAACAGTTTGGAATCATTACCATAATTTGTTGATCTCCTCTTGATGCTCTTGTATATTTCGAAAGTTCCCTCTCTATATCTTCCTGAGAGTCGCAATTTGGAACTTGATTTTCAGCAATAGTGAAGTAAAAATAATCTCCCTCTGTTTTGGGTTTTAGGATATTCGTAATGTGCAAGAAGAAACTAACCAACCTTACTGAAATATACAGGGCAGTAACGTCTATTCTTTTTCCTCACAACAAGAAGCTCAGACTGCATAGGGAAATTACAAGAAAAAAACAAAACAAAAAACACCAAAACATAAGGAATATTTATTGGATAGAGAATGAGAAACACAGAAAACATGTAGAGCAAATTTACCTGGAAAACAGGAACTCCATCAAACCCATTCTTATTACCTGAGGATTTGAGCTGGGACGCAAGAAAATATAGCTTTAGAACAAGATTGAAATGAAAAATAGCTGTTTTGAGAACTGTATGATTGAAAAGCTTTTAAGCATAAGCCAACCTCCAAAGCATTCTTTATTTGGATTGGATCTGGCAAGAAACGAAATGAAATCCCTTCAACTTTTAACAAGTAGACCTGTCAAAACAATTTTCTTTAAACTTGAGGGAAAGACATTCAACTTCCTACTACAACACATGAATGTAATACGAAGATCATACAGATAACATACAAACTTTCCCTAATGTAAAATGTAAGTTCCAAGCCAAATATTAGACCAATGATCATCATGCAACCACTCTTTGCATTATTTCGTGCTGAAAATAGCCGTCACAATGTTAAGAACTCAATCTCCAATTCATGTTTCCAAACTCCCCATCTGAGTTTTTATTACAGTATTACCAAAAATTTATAAACCAGTAGACTGAACTCCTGATCACATAACCTCGTAAGAAATAGTCCCAAGAAATATTGTTTGTTTCATATGTTCCAATGTCCCTAACCAATTGAATCAACCAATGGCTTCCACATTGTTATAATGCAAATGATCAAAGGGAAAAAGGAACTACCTGGTCCAGATTAATGGGAACAACCTTTGCATTGGTTTTCAATTCTCTTCTCCGAAGTCGCGCCTAAAAAATAGATTATAAGAGACTTAAGAGTACACAAACTTCCTATTTTTTTATTTTAAAAAATCCCTTTCAGAAGAAAGAGGGAGAACCTGAGCAAGAAAAGCTTCAGCATCCTCTTGTCGAAAACAGAGCAAACCAATAGACTTGTCGCCGGTAGGATCCGAGATAAGAACGAATTCGTTGTTGGTGTTACTGACAGTAAACACCGACGTGCCAGCGAGAGCTTTAGCGACGAGGGATGGATTCAACGTCGTCTTCGTCGGGGTTCCGGACTTGGATTGCGAGACGGAGGCGAACGGTGGCGGAGGAGTAAGAGAGAAACGTCGAGAAGCTAGGGTTTCGGCGAATCGTTTGGTGTCTTCGATTCGGGCGGAGAAGTCGGAGCTGAGACGGGTACAGTGGTGGTGAAGGAAAGAGGAGAAGGAGAGCAACGGATTGGGTTTTACTGATGACTCCATTTTCGATTTGCAGAAAGCAATTGAACAAAACTCTCCAAAGTAACAACAACACTTACTAAGAAGAGAGTGAAGAAAGGCTCAGACTCATATTTGGGTTCTATTTGGGCTTTTGTTTCTTTCACTATGACACCTAATGACTCCTTCGACAATATTTTAAACAATACCTTTATGAAATTAGTGGCCTTGTCGCCTTGATTAGTTTTTCTTTTTAAGGTGGCTTAACTTTTAAAGTAGAGCCAATAAGAATTTAAAAAAATACACATTTGATCCCTAATGTTTGAGTTTTTTTTTCACTACATATGAAAGCAATCTTACATCGTTTGGGAAGGCAATTCTCATAAAGCTTTCTCTTTTCAACTTCCACACCACTCTAAATACATGACTTACAAAAAGCGTTGTCACTTAAAATACATGTCGACAACATTTTTATTCTTTCAGATTTCTCCCCATATAAATAAACTATATCACGAAAAACAGATCATATAGAAAACAAATCGAAACATAATTGTTAGAAATCAATAAGTGGAAAAAATGAGGAACATTACTACTACAACCCGAACAGTGTTACTGCTTGTCATTACAATTTTAATGATGATTGCGTATCATGGAGACGCCATAGCATGCCCGCAGGTAAACATGTACTTAGCACAATGTTTGCCTTATCTAAAAGCTGGAGGAACTCCTTCCGCAATGTGCTGCAACGGGCTTAATAGTCTAAAAGCCGCTGCTCCTGCGAAACCCGATAGACAAGTAGCATGCAATTGCTTGAAGAGTGTGGCTAATACAATCCCCGGAATTAATGATGATTATGCCAAACAACTCCCTTCTAAATGTGGTGTTAATTTGGGAGTCCCTTTCTCTAAGACCGTGGACTGTAACAGGTAGGCATATTGCAGTATCTATGTATTTATTGCGAAGACATGTGTATTTCTCAGAGCTTCTAACTAAACTAATTGACCTCTCTTTTATTTCTTCTGTGAACAGCATTAACTGACTAGTGACTACCAACGGCCATGCAGCTACAATAAAGTGGTTATACTAAAAGAGCAAACGCATCATGACCAAACTAAATGCATACTTAGTATATATATCTTCTGAACTTATAATCTATAGATGTAAATCATATATATAGTTCTTGGCAAATAAAATGTGATATTCCCACATTTACATATTCCTCTTTCGCACTCACAGCCTTTTAAAATGCAGCTCCCACAAGTTTCTGTTATTTACCCTACTATAAATCCGCAACGACACACTATCGATCCAAGAAAATTGATTGTTGAACTTTAGTAATAGGATAAGTAAGTGAAGTTGAAAAATTTGAGTTCTTAACACCTGATCATCGGCATTTGCATATAACATGTTTCACATTTGTTCGACATAGAAGATTGAACCAAAGCAGTTTTGTAGTAAGAAATTGATCGATTGGGTTAAAAGTGTAAAGGTGACAGTAATAATGTAGTCATCATACTGAAGAAACATTGAATTCACGGGAAATTATTATTCTTGGAAATACCTGGAAGATTGGTAATCTTGATTTCAGTATCGAATGACGCCTAAACTCTTCAACCAAGGGAGCATTTCCTCCAGTCCTTCCTTTAGGCTCCGAGGGTTATAACCAAGCTCTAGCTTAGCCTTGTCACAAGAGTATGCCCACTGATGTTTCAGCACTGTGACTGTCTGTTCATTACATATTACTACGACTTAAGATTATCCTATAGCAAATAAGATAATCTATAATATGTTGGCAACTAATAAACGCAATTGAAACTCACCGGAGGACTGATAAGTGGAAGCTTTCCTGTAACCCGAGAGATTAGAACAGATACCCATCCGTATGCGTTGATTGCCCATAATGGAATGCTGAAGCTTGGTTTCTTGGTTCCAGTAATCAGTGCAGCCATGTCAAAGACAAGCTTGAAAGAAGCATTTTCCCCGGTGAGTAAGTATCTTTCACCAAGCCTCCCTTTTTCCATTGCAGCAACCTGACCCTCCACAACATCATCAACATGGCTGAAGGAGTATCTATCATTCCCAGAGCCAATATATCCAGGTAATCTCCCGTTGAAGCGTTCGATTAACTAGAAGAACAACATTTGGTGAGTCTAACTATGGGTTGTAAGTTAATCCCAATGAAAGAATTCAACCCTAATAAACCACAATTGGAATGACAAACATTCACTATCCAGTTCAATAAAAGAATCAGAAGGCTCAAGTGATAATCAACCACAAAGGTAAATGGATCTTGACAGGTTTCAATACTTTCAATGTTACTGTGGCAAATAAAAAGGAAATCAAATTCAGAAAACCTTATCACTTCATCATCCTACCAACGCATCTATAACCAGCAAAAAAGAAAAGATTGACGAAATGAAAAGAGAATGATACCAATCTAGCAACCATATTGCCTGTAGTGAGCTTTCCTGGACCATAGATAACACCAGGATACAGCAAAGTTATCGGGACACCTTCAGAAGCAGCATTCAGAGCAATTTTATCAGCAGTAGCCTTGGATCTCTCATACTCCGTGCAGAAAAACGTCTCACTGTGAACCTTATCTCAAGACCAGAGCCAATTAGACTCCGATCAAAAATCAAATAAAACACAACAAACAAAATTCATGAAATTAGAAACAACATACTTGATTCTCATCAGCAACAGATCCATCGGTAGAACCAAGAGCGAAGAAGGAAGAAGTGTAGATAATTTTCTGCACGGTCTTCGTCTCCTTAACTGCTTCCAAGACGTTCTTCAGTCCACCAACGTTGACCTAAGCTTCAAAATCACCATAACCCATGATCTCTCCGGCGTTCACTCGCAATAGAACTTAAAAGTTAACATGTGGAACAGAAGCAAGCTTACTGAGAAGAATACAGAAGGATCAGGAAGCCAAGGCTCGACAACAGCCGCAGCGTGGAAAACAATATCGCAGCCGGAGCAAGCATCCGCTAGTGAACGGAAGTCCGTTACGTCTCCGTAAGCTAGCTCTACTTCTGGAGGTAAATCAGAGAGATCGCTGGTGCGGCGGACTAAGGCGCGTACGGAGTGGCCGTGACGGAGGAGAGCGTGGCACAGTCGTGCGCCTAAGTAACCAGTAGAGCCGGTGACCAATATTTTCATTTTAATTTTTCTTCGCAAACTCAAAAAAGTTATTTATTTACATAAAATCTATAGGATGCGCTTTTTATACCCACACCACACACACGTATAGGTTGACTTGTTGTTGTTTGCCTCGGTCGGTCGAGTTAAATAAAAAAGGGAAGAAGAAGGTTTCGGTTTGTAAATTAGCTCAAAAGAAGAAATTAATAAAATTATATAAATTCCCCGTCTCTCTATCTCTCTCCCACGATTTACTTTTTCCGCCGGGAAATCGAATCTTCAAGTGTCCTCGATTTGAAGCATAGACTGTTGTTGGCAGTACTAGTTAGTAATCGAAGCTGAGATCTTGAAAATGGTGGGATGACGGCGGTGTGGAGATGGCGAGGGGAGGAGGAGAATGGACCGGAGGGGGGATCGCCGGAAGCGGAGTTCTCTCTTTCAAAAGAATCACTCTACTCGTTTGTTTTTTCTACATTCTCATCGCTCTCTTTGTTCTTCGCTTTCTCTATTCTTCTTCTCTCCACATCTATTCCAATAACGATAATGGTTCCTTCTTTATTTCTCTTTCTTTTCTGTTTTCTGTTTTTTTTTTTGTTTTCCTCCGATTTCGCCATCATTGATAAATAATGACAAGAGCTTTTGGTTTTTGTGTATCCAGTTGTTAAGTACACAGCAGATGAGATTAGGAAAATGGAGGAATCTATTCGGATTCGAAGATCAAAAGAACCTACCGAGCTTGTTCAATTGGTTAGTGTTACTGGCTTTTAATGGAACTCTATTTCCTCAGATAGGTGAAATTGATTCTCCTTATGTTTGCCTTTTCATTGCTCTTCGAACCATTTAGGTGAAGAAGCTGAAACATGAGGTCGCCGCTGCACAATCAAATACTGAACTGTCTCCTAATGTTAAACATAAACTAGTTGATGAGATCCTGCAGCGTTTGAAAACTTTAGAGGAGAAGTCGAATGTTACCCTGCTCAGAGGTTTGTGCTATTCCTACTTAAGAAAAATGGATCTCTGTTTTGATACTATACTATCCTCATTAGCTTCACAATCAGTGTCAAATATAAAAGTCATCACATTTATTTTCAAATTGCCAAAAACTTACGTTTCATGACTTTTCCTGATCTATCTGCTAAGGAATTTTCAGACCTTTCTGCATGCTATTTCACATACTAGACAGTACAATTGATTGATAACCAAGAATCAACGGGTTTCTTTTTTTTTTTTTTCAAAATCAACGGGTTTCTTCAATGGAGATTTTTCATGCCTAATTTTCCTATTTGTTCTTGTGTTGTTTCATCACGTTCGTGGAACATAAGCTCTAACACTTAAGTTCTATTTCTCTGCATTGATGAGTTCATATGCTATGTAAATGAATGTACATGTCAGTCACAAAAGGGCCTCATCCTAGCAATGGTGATATTTGATACATAAATCTTTTCTATATTCTTTAGATTTAGCTTACATAACATTTTAATGTGTCTTAACACGCCTCTCTAATGCCTTTGTGCTGCATCAGAAAATATATGCTCAAGATATCGTGACTGTCATGATATCCACCTATGAAGAGTTACATTTGTCATTATATTGCTTTATGATGCTTCAAGCTGAGTTCTAAAAGATATTTTCCCGTTATGGTGCTAGCAAGTACTGAAGTAGTAATGCATGTAGACCTGTTCCTGTTATCTCCTAACATAGTTTTTTACTTTGGCACATTCATGTCATCCATGTCCTTAAGCTTAATACCTTATTATCATCACTTGGCAAACAGAAACTGTAGAAATGTGGCGCAATGAGAAGCTGAAGGAAGTTAAAGAGCTGATTCAAGGACAAAATGGGGTAAACTCAACTCTCATATTGGAAGAAGCAGGTATTTTCCTTAAGAGAGATTACTGAGTTTCTGAACCTGAGCAAATATTCATTTTATGAAATCCTCCGGATACTCTTTCATTGTTCTATATAATTTGAGGGCAAATTTTTTTGTTCTGTAACTCTCTAGGGATGCTTGTAAGAGCTTTGGAGTTGGAGTGGGATGTGCTGTCTGAAGAGATCGGTTTCTGGTTACCTGCTGAGGTTACAAATGAAGAACACGATGATAAACCTGAAGGAGAGGAAGAGCCTGGTAATATTTCTCAAAAAAATTCTAGATTCCTGATCTCTGCTTTTGCAGTTATTTGGGTGGAAAACGTTTGCTGACACTGGTGAGATTGCACATTTTTTCCTTACAGAGGAGATATTAGCAGGCAGACCAGTGCCAGCTGTATGTAATGCAGAGCTTCACACAGATTATGGTGGTGCTGCAGTGAGATGGGGACTTACACATCATAAAGAGAGTGCAGCTGATTGTTGCCAGGCTTGCTTAGACCAGGCAAGGCGTGCGAAACCTGGAGAAACGAGATGCAACATTTGGGTTTATTGCCCATCTGAGTTTGGTTGCTTCTCGCCGGATATTTATGAGCATAAACATCAGGAATGTTGGCTTAAATACGTAAGAACTTACCTTGTTCACTTACTAGTTTACCCAATTCTGAGTACTCTTGAGATTACTCGTCCAAGTTGGATTGGAAGCTTGTCTCATACAAATCATGTCTATGTAAATTGCAGGCAGAGAAGCCAAAACAGAATTTTAAAGACAGATATTCTGAGACATACAGAAACAACCACCCAAAAGCGCCTTCAATCGTTCCATGGGTTTCAGGTGTTGTAACGGCTACTTGAGCAGAACCCATGTGGAAAGATTGATGGGAAAAATAGGAGTTAGTTTTGGTTTTATTCAGTTGTGTTACCATTTTGAGAGTCTTGGAACTTGAAGTACCGTACCAAAGATGCTAACATCTTTGGCACAGATGTATACGAAAATAGAA
This sequence comes from Capsella rubella, assembly GCF_000375325.1. NCBI lineage: Eukaryota > Viridiplantae > Streptophyta > Magnoliopsida > Brassicales > Brassicaceae > Capsella > Capsella rubella. The sequence continues at coordinate 2,610,566 of NW_006238917.1, read as the reverse complement.
TGTTCTGTTGTTTTGTTGATTGTGTTAAAACACTTGTGGCTTACCAAAAAAACTCATGGTCCACGTCGAATATTGTTTGAGAAATCATGTTTTTGTGTGGAGAGAAAGCTATATATAGACGTCAATGATCAAATGTCTGTTTCCTGTTTCTGACAATGAGTTATGATCGGGTATCATCCAGAGTCAGGTTGTATACATCACATTCTAAACGAAGCGACACGATTATTAGGAGAGTATATTTATTAGGTTTCTTACAAGTGGATCGAGGATGTTAGTTAAGATCTGGTCTGTTAATTCTGTTATGTAATGGAACATGACACACTAGAATTCTAAAATAATAGGAACTAAAAAAACGGAGGGAAAAGAGAAAAAGAGAGGTGTGTCCGTTCATCTTTCTTTTGTTTCCTTTGTCTTATTCTAATTACAGGCTTTCCAATTGTGTACCTCTCTTTTCTTGTCTAAAAAGAACTTCTTAATCCGAATATCAATAAATCATATATTTTTCTTCGTTTTAACTTCCTCTGGTAAGCTTTTTTTTGTTCATTGATTCTTCCTTTTGGTGGCGATCTTCGTTCAATCGTTTTAGTGTTCCTCCTGTAAGTTTTGATTTCTAGGAATCCTCCAATGGAGGACTTGAAGACAGCAGAAGCAGTATCTCCTCCAGAAGATTCTACTGGGACCTCAAATGTGAGTGACAATGGTGAAATTATACGGTCTGAGTTGCAGCAACCTCAAGCAATACCAACAATACTCGAAAACAATGAAGCCATTCAACAATCTCAATGTGAAGATTCAACAGAAAATGGGAAAACTTATCTGGATGACACTTTTTTACCCTCCAGTTTATCAAACTCTCAAGTTGAAGAAACACAAGATTCCCAAACTACTCCTACTCCTGTTTCCCCCTCTGTTGAGTTTCTCCTGCCTCGCGTAAACACTAAGTATGGAGCAGAGCGCACAACAAGAAATGGATTGTCTCCAAGATCTATGTCTTCCCCAAGAAGCATTGGATCTCCGAGAGCACTCCTGTCTCCGAGGTTTGCAGGATCATCATCACCACTGAGCAATGGAACACCCAGAAGCATGGATTCTTATAGAGACTTGATTGATACAGCATCACCTTTTGAATCTGTTAAAGAAGCCGTCTCAAAATTTGGGGGAATTACTGATTGGAAAGCACATAGGATGCAAGTATTAGAGGTAAATTTACTTGTGTGTTATATCTGACTTCTTTGCCTTTTTAGTGGCCTAGAGTTTTGCTCACTGTTTTCATTGCAGCGACGCAAGTTTGTGGAACAAGAGCTCTACAAGATCCAGGACGAGATTCCTGAATACAAAAAGAAATCAGATATGGTCGAGATGTCAAAAATGCTAGCGGTTGAGGAGCTAGAGAGCACAAAGAGACTCATAGAAGAGTTGAAGCTTAATCTTGAAAAAGCTGAAACAGAAGAAAAGCAAGCAAAGCAGGATTCTGAGCTTGCGAAGATGAGAGTTGAAGAGATGGAACAAGGAATTGCTGATGAAGCTAGTGTTGCAGCTAAAGCACAGCTTGAAGTGGCTCAGGCAAGACATACATCAGCGATTTCAGAATTGGAATCTGTCACGGAAGAGCTACAAAATCTACAAAAGGAGTATGATGCTTTGGTAAAAGAAAAAGAGTTAGCTGTGAAGGAAGCCGAAGAAGCGGTTACTGCTTCTAAAGAAGTTGAGAGGAAAGTTGAAGAACTCACTATTGAGTTGATAGCTACAAAGGAGGCACTGGAATGTTCGCATTCTTCTCATTTGGAGGCGGAAGAACTCAAGATAGGAGCAGCCATGTTGCGAGATCAGGAGACTTATCGGTGGGAGAAGGAACTAAAGCAAGCAGAAGAGGAACTCCAAAGACTTCAGCAGCATATAGTTTCTACGAAGGAACTAAAAGTGAAACTTGAATTTGCTTCAGCCCTGCTGCTTGATTTGAAGAAAGAATTGGCAGATCATATGGAATCATCCAAGTTGAAGGAGGACACAGGTTACTCGGTAGCAAACAATGAGATTTCATTACAGGAAAAAAACAAAACAGATATACAAAAGGCTGTTGCTTCTGCAAAGAAGGAACTTGAAGAAGTGAATGCAAATGTAGAGAAAGCAAATTCCGAAGTGAATTGCTTAAAGGTAGCATCATCTTCCTTGAGGTTGGAAATTGAGAAAGAGAAATCAGCACTTGACTCAATAAAACAAAGAGAAGGGATGGCATCAATAACGGTTGCTTCTCTAGAAGCTGAGATAGACCTAACGAGGTCCGAAATAGCTTTGGCTGAGTCCAAGGAAAAAGAAGCCAGAGAAGAAATGGTGGAGCTACCAAAGCAACTGCAACAAGCTAGTCAAGAGGCTGATGAAGCGAAATCATTTGCTGAACTTGCTCGCGAAGAGCTGCGAAAGTCTCAAGAAGAAGCAGAACAAGCAAAGGCTGGAGCAAGTACAATGGAGAGCAGATTATTTGCAGCGCAGAAAGAAATTGAGGCTATTAAAGCTTCAGAAAGGCTGGCATTAGCTGCCATCAAGGCCTTGCAAGAGAGTGAATCTAGTTCAAAGGACAATTCTGTTGATTCTCCGAGAACAGTAACACTGACAATAGAGGAGTACTATGAGCTTAGCAAGCGTGCTCATGAGGCTGAAGAAGAAGCCAACGCAAGAGTTGCAGCAGCGGTTTCTAAGGTCGAGGAAGCAAAAGAAACAGAAAAGAGGAGTGTAGAGAAGTTGGAAGAAGTAAACAAAGAGATGACCGAAAGTAAGGAAACACTAGCAGGAGCAATGGAGAAGGCTGAGAAGGCTAAAGAAGGGAAGTTGGGTGCAGAACAAGAGCTGAGAAAATGGAGGGAAGAACATGAAAAAATAAGAAAGACTGGCGATAATGAAGAGAAGATAGAAAAAAGTCACGGAAAAAGCATTGAAGGGTCGAAGGAGAAAGAAGCTGAGACTAATGAGTCAAACAGAACAGAAACAAATCCAGTCCCACAGGCTAATCCTGGAAAGAAAAAGAAGAAACTTTTCCCAAGATTTTTAATGTTCTTGATGAAGAAAAAGTCACATAAGTGAGTTTGATGTGAAGAAGTTGATCGTGAAAACTCTAAAATGTATAAATCTATACTATAATAGAAGAGTTAAAGTTCCTCAGCTTTTAAACATGTCTGAAATAATTCTATACTATAATAGCTGGTTTGTTTCTGTGATACACATTTGCTAAACCTGAATTTGTGGCCTAAGATACTAACTTCGAACACACTAGTTTCGAAACATGGAAAAAAGTTGAGGAATTATGCACTGATAATACCATAACTCAGCAAAACTCAGTAAAGAAAAAATATACAAACTTCAATATATTTTCTTGGACCTTGAATCTTAATAAGAAAACTAGGTAAAAATGCAACATTGAATATTTTTCTGGCAAATGAATTGGAAAAGCTATCTTCATGCTACATCTTCGAAACATCACCTCATTTAAGTGAAAACGGAAAACCGAAACGTCTACAATACGATCTGAAAAGTCAAAGACAAACCAATGAAATTTAGCAACATCATCACATGTCTATTCTCTGAATCTAACAGCGTACTAAATTCCAGAACATTGAAATTTCACATGGTTACAAACAGACTAGAATTCAGACTATGTAACTTGTGGTCCATCACTTGCTTGTATCATCGCTTGCTGGATAAGCTGAAAGAGCTGACTTTCATGGGAGTTGCAATGACCAAAGGCGCTTCAGGTGAACCAGATGCAAAGTTGTCATTCATGAAGCGACTGTCCACAATAGATTCATTTCGAAGGACTATCTTGTAGCAGTAGCATTTCTTCAGCCCTTCTTGATCATTGTAGCATTCATGAGATCCATTCTTCACTTGCTGAAAGTTCCATATCACACTGAACTTTCCAACAGTTGCTACCACATGACGCTCCTGTTTCCCATCCTCCGTGACCTATATCACAATTTTCAACAAGAAAAGATTGATAACAAGAGTCAGGAATCAACTATTATGAGAAAAACATGAAAATTTAAAGAATGCCACTTTGCCAGCACGAATATAAACTGCAACTAGAGTTTTGCTTACCCAAGAAAACTGAGCATTGCGGAACTTGTTGTCAGATCCAGCCAAATGGGCATCAAGAGGTCTCAACTTAAGCAACCTTGGTGCGGCAATCTTATTTCCCATGCGACCCTCAAAGCCTGTCTTTGTTTTGCCACTTTTGTCAGTGAAAAGGGTACAGATGACAATCAAATATGTATCAGTTGTACCAACTATCCATTTCCCATCGAATGTAGCATCCACATGAGTTACAGGAGCACCAAGTCCAGGGAAAGCCGTCTTTGCCTGCCTCATAGTGTTGCTAGAGTAGAGTCTAATCTTGCCATCAAGAGAGCCAACAACAATTGAGCCGTCACCAGTAGTTGCAAAGCACTGGAAGTTAGTCCCTCTAGAAAACTGATGCCCCTGTGCCCAATTCAAGACTGGAGTATTAGCAGTAGCAAGATCCTGAACCATCCCATAACGGTCACGCATATCCCACCTGCAAAGCCTATTGTTATCCAGACCGAGAAAAGTTGACGCAGATGGGTCCAATTGAGCACCTTTACCATCATTAGTAATGTCACTCATAGAGATATCCACTCCATCTTTCTCAAACTTCCACTCCGAAATAACCTTCCCGGTTTCAATGTCGAGCTGATGGATTCCTCGTGAATGAGGCGTTTGGCTCATAGGACTCATGAGCAGCATGTTAGTCTCAGCCCTCATGAGAAGAGCCTTCTTGGGTGCTGAGGAGTGAGCCCGGCCATAACCAGGCTCAAAGTTAACACAAACACCTTTGCCTTGAATCCCCTGCCTCATGTTCTTGAAAACCTGAATACCAGAATCTCCAACAAGAAAACTATTATCTAGAGCACCTAGAGCTAAGCTATGTATGCCCTCACTTGTAGCTTCCTCAAAGGCCTCAGTCAAATCCTGTGTATCTCTCGCCGGAGTTGCAGATCCTCCCGGGCTTTGAAGCAAAATATCATCAGCGTCTTCCCACATGGAATCATCAGCAGCTTCAGGATTGGCCCACCCAATGAAATCTTTCCCATAGATTTTCGCCTTATTGGCCTCATTCAACTCAACCCCATGGTTGTTCTCAAACAAGCAATTGTTGTAGCTGCTAACAAAAGACGAAAAGTCTTCGCTGCTGGCGAATTTCATAGCCCAAACAGCTTTAGCAACGAAATCAACACGGCGTTGATCTTTATACGCCTTCAATTGCATTTCATCGGAGACCTTTTCTCGGATCTTGCTTCCGACTTTCAAAACCCACCATTCGTCTTCCACATCTTCATTCACATCGTCATCCTCATCATCTTCATCACCTTTGTCAGTCTTGACGAAACAATAAGCAGTCAACTTCTCAGCAGTGACCCATTTGGCTTTAGGAGTGTTTCCATTGATGTACCGGAAAAGCCGAGCTGAGTTCTGGGTAGAGGAGGGGGCTTGCGTCGGTGGGTATTTCAGCTTCAGGGCTTTGAGTTTTGCCTCAACGTCGTCAAGTGATGAAGGAGAATTAGGCCCGCGGCGACCACCGGAGGAAGAAATGCCTAAGGTATCGTCCCTGGAGTCCTGGAACTTGTCTTCCTCTTCTTCGCCCTCTCTGCCTTCTTCGTATTCATCATATTCATCCTCATCGGAGGAACAGATCTCCAGATCTTCATGACTGTGAGCTGCTCCCATTAGCGAAGAATCCTCTTGGAAATGAAAAGAGAATCTGAAACAACGGCAGTGAGTGAGATTCAAAGGAGGGTGGGAAATTGAAGTCAGAAGACGAAGAGCGTTAGTTCGAAATTTGAAAATTAGGGTTTTTCAAAAGCATGTGTTGCTGTTGTCGCCTTTTGACAGATTGAAGATAACCGGCTATAGCCAGTAAAACAAAACTTGTAGACTAGAGGGTCATTAGTAGTAGTATCAAATACCGGCTATAGCCAGTTGATATTTCGATGATTTGGTTCTCTCTATTTCAAATTCAAAATAGAAATCTCGGTTTCGATTGGCCGATTTTTAAGAGAAGTACGGTTATGCTGTTTTGTTCAAAAGATATTATTAATAGGAGAATAAAATAAAAGATAATCAAAAATTGGTATTGAATAAACACTAGTATTTACAAAATATGTATATATATATATATATTTTTAAAATTATCTTCTACATTGGTTTTTTATTTTTGTTTAGTTTAAACTGTAGTCTTTTCGTTTTAGCTTATGTAAAATTCAAGTTATTATTCATTGAAGATTTAAATAGTTTCGTTTTACTATGTTTGTTTTTTTAATCTAGTTTTTGGTTATTAACTCATTTCCAAAGAAAATAAATATATAGAAGTCGAATTTTGAGGGTTTTTCTCACCTTTCGCAATATTTCACACTAGTATTAGACCCGTGCTAATGCACGGTAAAAACTATGAAATTTCCAACAATGATGGCTTTAGTTTCATAGTTCAGCTTCCACTCTTCAATCTGTCTTCACTCTTCAGCATTATCCTAATCAATAAGAAAACATGGAATATGAGAGAAATATTAAATATATACATTATACATAAATGACTGAGAGACAATGTGATTCATACATCTTCACGAATCACGAACATAAGAAATTAAGAATCTCTCCACACATGTCTCATTTGAGTGAGTCATGTTATTAGATACCACTACTAATAATAATTAAGCACACTTATGGTTCGGTCCCAATTCTATATCTTCACTACTACGTAATGGTTTGGTCCTGAATAAAAAAACATGTAATAAGATCGATCATAAAGAACCAAAGTGATCACAATATAAACAGGAAAGTGAAAAACAATTTGAATAAGTTACGTTATTCTCATTTTCACTGTAAAATATGACACACAAAATTATATTTGATGAGAGGTACATACATGTTTGACGTCCTCTGTAGTTTTGATACATGTTCCTCCTTTGATCCGAAAAAATCCTAAGGCTATATGCTCATTTTTGTCGTAGCTTCAGACATCGACTCAAACCTATTAAAAACCATTGTTGACTCAATTTAGACGTACATCTTTGGGAGAAACAGTAATCAAAACAAATCAAAATTCTTACTTCATGGTGGGGGTTTACATGCATGTGCTTTGCATGTCTTCTTCACACCTATAGCAAATTTGGTTCTGTTTGTGCCGAAACTTCTGTTGCCAGTGACACAAATATCAGAGAAGACGATTCTCCCATGATCATGCAATTCATTTTATCATAAACAACCAAAACAATATTTGGATGCATCTTAGAATTATAAGAAAAGAAAAAGATGGAGAGGAAGAGTGAGCGAGACCGCGAGAGAGAGAGAGAGCTTGATAAATTAGATAATAAGTTGAGTTAACGGAGAGTTAAATTGGATATGAGACGGTTTGAGATCGTGACATGATCTTGAACGTGGTGGTGCTGAGAGAAAATTTAGGGCCATTTTCATTTTTATCTAAATCTTTTTATTTTTTCAAAATATATTTAATATTTTTGCTGACATGTCAAAATTTAATTGGTATGGTGACTTGTGCTTTATAGTATAAAGGATGTTTCTTTGGAAAAAAAAAAACGGATTTATTATTCATTTTCTTTTTCCTAAAATCAGTTGTAGACTTCACCTTAAAACGCGGCCGTTTGATATCCTATCGCAATACGCTATCGTTTTGAACATTGCAATAATACGTTAGCTAATAGCCTAATACTACAATTTAATACAAAATCTTCGCCCTCTGGTTATGACAGAGGATCCCAACCTTGCGACTGAAACCTAGATCCCAATTTTCTCGGTTTCTTCACTTCACTGTCTCCTCCGTTGTTTAGATTTTTTCAGGTGAGAGTCTCCGCTTCTCTTCCTTTCTCTCTCGATCTAATTTCTCCCTTCATTCCGTTGGCTACGTTTCTTCTCCTTCAGCTGAGATGCTGCTTTGTTTCCCACATTATAATTGTTGCTACCGAGAAGAAGAATTCATTTCTGATTGTAATATATCTTAGTTACCAGGTCTCAAAGTTTTAGCCTTACATGAACTACAAATTCCTTGAGAAATTGATTCACGAAAAATACCAAAATTTGATTTTTTTATTTCTGGGTTTGTTAATTAAAAATAGACACTTGGAGAGAGCTGAGTTTCCTTAACGTCAATCTGGTTATAAACAATTTCAGGTGTACGAAAGAAATTAACTTTATCTCTTTGAGGTGTGAATTTGTGTAACAGACTTATACATTAGTTCAGTTACCATGTCTTGTCTTGTGATCCAGTGAATTTTTATGTCCCTTGTTCTTTAAAGCTCCTAAAAACGTACCTTTTTTTTCTTGTTTTAAGGTGGCTTACAAGAGTTTGTTGGTGTGGTTTTTATGTTTTGCTCTCAGGTTCACGTCTGGTGGAAAGTGATTGCATCTCTAACGCATTTCATACATTCACTTGGCTTGTATGTGTACAAGGCTTGTACAAGGCTTCGGGGGATATATATATATAATATAATCTTAAGGACAGAACTCTTTTCTTGTCATGGAAACCCTATGGACTCTTTTGTATCTGCTAGAACCTGCACCAGCTACTCTCATTGTCACAGCTGTCACCGTGACATTTGCTTCCGCTTTCCGTGCACTTAACTATGGGAAAGAGATGGAGAGAAATCGCGACTTCTCCGAAGCTTCCATAACACTAGATAGCTCCCAGGCCTTGATGATCCCAGTAATGAGCTCTTGCAGTTTGCTTCTTATGTTCTATCTCTTCTCTTCTGTCTCTCAGCTCCTGACTGCCTTTACAGCCATTGCTTCTGTTTCATCTCTCTTTTATTGGTTATCACCATATGCGGTATATATTAAGACGCAACTTGGTCTGTCTGATCCCTTCGTCTCACGCTGCTGCTCGAAATCGTTTACAAGAATCCAAGGATTGCTGCTTGTGGCTTGTGCTGTGACAGTTGTGGCATGGCTCATCTCTGGCCATTGGGTACTGAACAATTTGCTTGGGATCTCCATTTGTATTGCCTTTGTCAGCCATGTTCGTCTGCCCAATATCAAAATATGTGCGATGCTCCTCGGGTGTCTCTTTGTATATGACATATTCTGGGTTTTCTTCTCTGAGAGATTCTTTGGTGCTAACGTTATGGTGGCTGTGGCCACCCAGCAAGCATCAAACCCAGTTCACACAGTTGCTAACAGCTTGAATCTTCCTGGACTGCAATTGATAACAAAGAAACTGGAACTGCCAGTGAAAATTGTTTTTCCTCGGAACCTATTGGGAGGTGTAGTGCCTGGTGTGAGTGCCTCAGAGTTCATGATGCTTGGTCTTGGTGACATGGTACATTCTAAACGCTTGTTTGATTTTCCGATTGGCATGTCTTTGTTTTGACCGGAAAGCAAAAGATAATTTGTTATTTTATTGTTCCAGGCTATCCCCGCAATGCTTTTGGCTTTGATCCTCTGTTTTGACTATCGGAAAACTAGAGACGTGGTGAATATTTGTGATCTAAAATCTTCAAAGGGACACAAATACATATGGTATGCACTTCCTGGATACGCCATTGGCTTGGTGGCAGCTCTAGCTGCAGGTGTATTGACCCATTCACCTCAGCCAGCTCTACTTTATCTGGTAATATATCTCTATCTTTTGAACGTCTTTTACCCTCTGGTGTTGCATCAAACGTATAGATTTTACATGTATTTGATCACAAAGAATTATCAACACTTGATTAACCGAAATTTTGTTGATAGTACCTTTCTAGTTTAAATCCAATGTCTGTCCTAAGAAGTCATTTTTGTATATGTTTATGAGTTCGATCAGTGTGAATTATAGTGAGATTATGATGTTTAACCCGTTTTCGATGTGGAGTATATACAGGTACCATCTACATTAGGACCGGTGATCTTCATGTCATGGCGGAGAAAGGATCTTGCGGAGCTGTGGGAAGGACCTGCATTATCTAATCCCACTGAGAAATCTCATGAAATAGAGATATGAGTTTATATCAAAGATTATTCAGAAACTTAAACATAAAAACATAAATACAAAGACGTTTAGTAGGAACAATATCAGATCGAGAGCTCTTGTATTATTCTTAAGTTAACAAAACAAAACAAAAAGGAAATGGTCGACCAGATAGAGATGTGATTGTCTTATGTCCCTCATTTGTTTTTTTTTTTTTTGCGCAAAGGAAGAAAGATACTCTTCAAAAGTTGATTATTTTCTTATTTTGAGAGACTAATACCAATGGAAAAAACGTAGGTGTTAATTAATGATGTGCTTAATTAAGATTGTCAAAGTTTAAGTGTGTGTGTGGTATACCAATTACAAAATTTATTATAATTTAGTTTCCACTAAAGTTCTTATAAAAGCTTTTCATATTTTCTATAAAATTAAAACCCACTAAGAATAATAAACTATAAAACATTATACGTTTTCTAGTAACTTAAAGGAATTCCTAAATAAAAAAATATAAAGTACGTATCAACAAAATATAGATAATTCGATATTTACTATGGCCAAAAAATAAATCAAACAGAGAGAAACAATAGTTCATACTTCTTCAGAGTTCGGTAATACAGTTTTACTACTGGTATGAAATTATGTGATTACAAAACACTGTATTTGTTTCGTATTTGAAACCAAGGCTAAGAAAAGTAGTGAAGAAATGTGTAAAAGATATAGGATATACATATTATAGAACAGTACAAGTGTATCATGAAGTGTAGAACACTTACCACAAAATTAAGAAAAAACGAATAATCATTTATAAGACCAAACTACTGTTCTTGTCCTAACCGGATAAGGAAGTGGAAGAATGTACCACTAAAAAGTTCCGCGTCGGAAGCACTCAGTGGTAAAGTGAAAATTGACATGCGGGTTACATTAAAAATACCAAACTGTCTTGTCCATTTCTACGGACATTGCTGCTAGCTAATGGAAGCCAGCTACATATATGTATATCTCGCTTTCTCCTTTGACTTTTCATTTTTTTTCTTGAGTTCTTCTCTTCAAAAAGAGAGAGATGCATCTAAGTTTTTTTGCATTTAGTCGCTGCTGATATATCAAATCCGCCATTATCTTATTCAGCACTAAAATGTCTAGATTTCAAGAATGTAGACAAGTTTCTAGGTTGGACTCATCTCTACACCGTCCACAGTTTCATATAAATCAAGCTAATTTCGATATTCCATAAAGATTCATCGAAATTCTTTGTTCAAACAAATATATACTTTATCTGAACAAAACGGATACATCAAGCTCCACAACCAAAAGTCTCGTTGTTCAAAACAAACGGAACATCAAGCTCCATGCATACATTCTTAAAGAAAACTGAAGAATTTTTATGGAATCTAACGTTTTTTTAAGAGACTTCTCATAAACATATATATTACCATGTTCTTAACCTTTTTGGCAACAAATTATAAACTATTTTCTATTGGTTAAGCATTTTTTGTAATTAATTAGTCACAAAACTCTCTCATTTTGTTCATGAAATTCACATTCATATATATATATATATATAAATAATGAAATCCTTAAATTAAAACTTGGTCGGCTATAGCTAGCGTGAGGTATTGGTGTTTTCCTTTCTTTCTATTTTAACATGGGGTATTAGTGTTATGAAATAATAATTGTGTGGACAAAGCGAATTCGAGTTTTGGTAAAGGAAAGAAATGGTCGTATGTGTCAACACGACGTGCCACTTTTCATGCAATAACATGCAAATTAGGTCAGCCATTTGAAATAAAATAACTATAATCTTCACTACGATAAGAGTAAACGGGAAAGCACAATAGACCACTATCCCAAACTTTAATCTGCATCCACCTCATTATGGGACCAATGTATACACAAATCACAAATAATATAGATGTATATATATATATGCCAACCACTCCAATATGAAGTGTCTCTGAGTGCGACTTCGTACTATATATATAAGCGATATATACAGAGTGAAGCTGCTTAGTTAATTAAACTGATTATCATGTTGACAAGAGTTAAGATAGACAATAATAAGATGATTAGGGCAAATATAGTGAGCGTGGTTCTGTTGATGCATGCCATTGTTGGGTTTCCTTTTCATGCGAGAGGCTTAAGTATGACTTACTACATGATGAACTGTCCTTTCGCCGAACAGATCGTGAAGAACAGTGTTAACAATGCTCTTCGAGCCGATCCGACTTTAGCCGCAGGTCTTATCCGTATGTTGTTCCACGACTGTTTCATTGAGGTAACATTTTCTCTATCAATATTCTCATTTCATTAGTCGTGTTGTTTTACGTAAGAAAACTCATTACAGAACTTAAGCTGTTTTTTTTTCCTGTTTATAAGGGATGTGACGCGTCTATCCTGCTAGATTCAACAAAAGACAACACCGCTGAAAAGGATTCGCCTGCGAACCTGAGTCTACGTGGCTACGAGATCATAGATGATGCAAAAGAGAAAATCGAGGATAGATGTCCAGGAGTTGTTTCTTGCGCAGATATTATTGCCATGGCTGCTAGAGATGCTGTCTTTTGGGTAACCAGACTGATCAATATTTTTAACCCTTGAATATACTAACTATATGATTAATTTGTGTACTTAATCTAATGATCAGTAATTGGAATTGTTAGGCTGGTGGTCCATATTATGACATACCAAAAGGAAGATTTGATGGTAAAAGATCGAAGATAGAAGATACAAGAAACCTACCTTCACCTTTTCTTAATGCCTCTGAACTCATTCAAACTTTTGGGCAACGTGGCTTCACTCCACAAGACATTGTCGCTCTCTCTGGTGAGTTCTTTATTGTTTTATTATTACTTTCAGAGTTATTATATATTAAATATATTGTGGAATATATATAGGAGCACATACCCTAGGAGTTGCAAGATGCTCCTCCTTCAAGGCTAGACTTACGGTCCCAGACTCTTCAATGGACTCGACTTTTGCAAATACTCTTTCCAAAACTTGCAGTGCGGGTGACAACGCAGAGCAACCCTTTGATGCGACTCGCAACGATTTCGACAATGCTTACTTCAACGCACTTCAGAGGAAATCAGGAGTCCTGTTTTCAGACCAAACCTTATTTAACACCCCAAGGACCAGGAATCTCGTTAATGGATATGCCCTTAACCAAGCCAGGTTCTTCTTTGATTTCCAACAGGCCATGCGCAAAATGAGCAATCTTGATGTTAAGCTTGGCTCTCAAGGTGAAATCCGTCAAAATTGTCGGATCATTAACTAGTCTAGCCATATCTAGCTATGATTTATGTATTCATGCTACTTTTAATTATATCTACTCTATCATATATTTGGAATCACGAATCTCCTGTATGCTCCCATGTAAAATCCGTGTACCTTAATATGCAGTTGTATACCTATTGATGAATTGTGGGTTTTAGATATCCATCAAAACATAATACGTACTTGGATATCTTGTATTTAATTTTGGTTCATAAAGCTTTTATCTCACAAATACATACTTGAGAATAGTAAAATCGTTTGTGTAATGTATACCTATTTTTTTGCATGAGACAATACGTATACATACTTGTTATATGTGAGTTCCCGATCAAATGTCCAAATGTGTAGTATGTTAAAATAGTGTAATGAATATACAGAAGAAGAGACCTGACGCATGCAGGGGTAGAAAGAACAGTTAATGGGATACAAATGTGAATTCACAACAATCGTCAAGTAACTTTTTAAGACATGTTTGGGTTTTAGCTTTCAACAACATTCAAATCCCTTTTCATATGACACTTACAAACCCAATCTGATCCTCATGTATTCACTTAAGAACCAATAATATGGAGAAGGAGAAACTAAAACCCTCAATAAATACACAAAACAAAAACAAAAAATACAAAAGACAGAGAAAGCATCCGTGTTCAAATCCTATCTTGGACCTGAGGGGTATTCGTTTTCGATCTGAGAAGTAGAATCGCCAATGATCCAGCCAGATACGGCTGGATGATGGGTTGGGTAGTTGAAATCTTGTCTGAACATTTCCTCCTTTTGCCATTCTTCCCATCTCTCTGCTAAACCATCTCCTTCAAGCATTCTTACAACTTCAGACATTTTGGGTCTTTCCATTGGTGAACTCTGAGTGCAGAGCAGAGCCACTTGGATTAGTTGCTCCACTTCTTCGTCTATGTAATTACCCTGAAGATCCACATCTACTAGTGCTTCCAACTTCTTCTCTTTTAACAACCCTTTCACCTGTTGGATGGTACCAAACAAACACACATAATTAAACACAAATAGAGAAGCAACACATATCATTAAAGTATACAAGTGGGAAACACATGTATATACCCAGTCTAGTAGCATGACATCATCGTCATTCGCAAGGCGAGCAAGATCAAAGGCCCTTTGTCCAGTAATAAGCTCAAGAAGCATGACTCCATACCCGAAGACATCGGTTTTCTCTGATGATTTTCCTGTAGAAAGGTACTCTGGGGCAATATGACCAATTGTACCACGTACTGCAGTTGTCACATGTGTGTCTTTGTAGTCCATGAGTTTTGCGAGTCCAAAGTCCCCAACCACGGCTTCAAACTCTTCGTCCAACAATATATTTGCAGCTTTCACATCTCGATGAATGATCTTTGGGTCGCAATGGTCATGTAAATATGCAAGTCCCCTTGCTGATCCCAACGCAATACGCTGTCTCTTTGGCCAGTCAAGTGGTGGCTGGGACTCAGGCCGTTCTATGGTGAAGATAAAACATAAAATTATTACATATTTAACGATTAATTAAAATCAGTTTCCCTAGTCAGTCAACTTAGCAGAGCTATATCTACTACCCTCCAGCAAAACCTCTGCCTATGGATATAAACTTGAAATAATTTCCAAGGTTTGGAAGTTGGGGAAAACTGGTTAAAAGACTGTATTACCATGCAGAATTTCATTTCATTTTTTCCTGATAGTTCATTAGTCTTTGAATGTTGACGCACTAACTAGAAGCCACATGAATTTTGGTAAGCCCAACTAAGAATAGAGCATTCCAGGGATTGGTAAAAAGGCAACATTGGAAGGAAATATGGTGGAGAAATTGGGAGGTAAAGTAAAGAGCACAAGATGAGAGATACCTCTTAAACAAGAGGCAACACTTCCATTAGCCATGTACGGATAAACAAGCAATCTTTCAGTTGGAGTCATGCAAAATCCACGAAGCCGAAGCAAGTTTCTATGAACCGCCATACTGATCATCTCAACCTCAGTTTGGAATTGCAGTTCGCCACCCTGGGTACGCTCCTCCTTCAGCCTTTTAACCGCCACTAAAGTACCATCGGCTAGTCGACCTTTATATACTTTACCAAAACCACCTCTACCCAATATGTTCTTGTTGCTAAAATTATCTGAAGCCACTTGTAGTTCACGCAATGAAAACCTCTTGAGTTGTCCTAGATGAACCTCTGGGTCCTCTTCAGCTGCAAAAGACAGTAAGAGAAAAAAATCAGCCAGAGATCTCTCAATAAGAAAACACGGAAATCAAGTTTTGCTAACCTGGTACATCAAAGAAGTGGTCCTGTGGTGTTTTCCTGCGCCACCAAGCAAGTGCAATGGCTGGAACAGCAAATAGAAGTGCAGCTCCAGCAGCTACTCCTCCCGCAATCGCTCCAGTAATTCTATTACTCCCTGCAAGTATGATATGAAGAATTTCTTTCTTAGTACATAACAGATAGGCCTTATAAGTACCAATTCAAAGACAAAGGCATATACAAAAAGATGAACCTGCAGGTGATGGTGGTGTAGGGGAGATTGGAGGCGGCGGAGATGCAGGAAGGGGAGTCAAATTGGTGTTGGCAAAACTGCAGACAACTTTCAAATAAGTAATCCATTATTCTGACCTGCCCACCAAATTTAAATTAGGGGCAAGAAGCAAAACCTGATAGGAGTGAATAGTGAAAAGGAACCATTAACAGGAATATCTCCAGTGAGACGATTGTTCGAGAGATCCCTGCATTTCAAGATGATATCATTTTCTGACTTCATGCCAAGATTGGCCAAACAATAATCAGAAACATGACGAAGGAATCTGAGAGAGACAAAGTTACACTCACAGAACTTGCAGCGTCGAGACAGCAGTCAAAGACCTTGGAATTTCTCCAGATAAGCTATTGTTATTGAGACGCCTAATCACCAATAGCAAAAGACCATGTCACGAATAAGTGGAAACCAGTAATGAGTTTATACTGACAAACATTTACGAACTAATATTTATATACATACATTTCATAAATAGAGGTTGTTCTAAAATTTCATCCAACAAATATTAAGGTGAATAAAAACAAGTGTATTTTTCTAGTGAGCCTCTTAATAACTACAGATGCGTTCACTCTCTAAATATACAGAGTACTTACAAATAATCACACTAACAGGATTTAACGCTTAAAGCCTAAGGCAGAAGAATATTTTTATCTTTGATAGAACTTCATCCTTCCAAAAGCATATCGGTTTCGTACAAATTAAGCAAGTCAAAAAACTTCCATTGATAACAACAAAGGTGGCAGACTAGTCCAACCAAACAAACAGTCACTCTGACTTGGCAACATCTTGTTGCTTTAGTGGAATCAAGTGAGCACAAGAATATCTGTGACTATAACGTTCTGCTGATTCCTTTAACAAAATCTCAAGAGTTTTACCATATTATACAACATCCCAATCTCCTAGAGGAGAACACCTTTTCATTTAGTTAAAATAACTTAGCATCTATCTTGCCACACTAATTTCTGAATCCGGTAGATGTAACACATTGTACGAATATCTTTTCAAGGAAGACAAACACGATCAAGAAGACTGAAGTCAATAATTAGGCTGCTTATTAAGAGCTTATTAAAGAAGAGAGTTAAATAAGAGTGCATACAAGAAACGGAGTTTCTTAAGCCGGCCGAGAGTTGATGGGATAGGACCGCTTAAATTGTTCAAGTAAAGATCCAAGCTCACCAATTCCGTCAAACTTCCAAGCTGCTCAGGGATTGTCCCAGTAATGTTATTGCTGTAAAGCTCCCTGCAATTACATGTCTTCAATATTAATTTCTATCGGAGAGATATATAACCACTACATGTCTTCAATATTAATTTCAATCGGAAGATATATAACCACTTCGTCAATAATATATGATAATGCAAAATTATACATTTATATGGAACTTTGTCACATTTTTTCAAACCCACGTAGCTTCAGATAAATCAAAGACAGGAGCACACATTCACTAAAAACTAAAAGACGGCTTTATTAAGAAGAGATGGCTTACAAGTACTGCAAGTTTGGAAGCTGACCAAGTTGCATCACGAGCTGTCCAGATAGATTAGCATTCCCAAGGTCACTGAGCAAACATAGGAAGTTCTGAGTAGACGCAGAAAGCCAAATCATCATGGGGCTACTAGATACAGAGAGAAACTTACACACGTGTAACACTATTGTCACTATTGCAAGTAACATGAAACCATGTACATGGAGTAACGAGAGTAGCATCCCAACTTTGAAGCACCTTGTTAGGGTCAGCTAAACTGTTTTTCAATGCACTGAGAGCATCACCTACAATTACCAAAGAAGAAGAAAATAAAACTGCAGTTAAATTTTGCAATCATCAAGGGTCAACAAGGACACAGCATCACTAAATCAGTTGAAACAGATACAAAAACGTAACACAATATATAACTCAAAGTGCTGCAAAACAAGCAGCTTATAAGTGAAAGTGTCCTCCTTTAGGCGAGAACAAGTTATCGTAAGGATCCAATAATGGAAACCTAGAGTAGTATGATATAAATCGAACCAGCCAAATTCGCAGTAGTGAACAAGAATGAAATTATAAAGAAAAATGAGAAAAAGGGGAAACCTTCGGCGTTGCCCGCAACTCTGAGAACCAAATCCAAAACCAAAATAAGCCAGAAGAAGCCAGGAATCAATCGTCGTTCCATTATATCCCAGATTAACAAAAAAACCCTAAAATACTCCTCCACAGATAATCATCAGAGAAAGATCCATCATTGCTTTAACCCCACACCCAAAAAGAAAAAAGGGATCTTGAAATACTCGATTAAGCTACTACCACACAAAGGAAATCCCAAGATGAAGAAATCAGAAGCAGAATAAGAGAAAAGCCCTCTCAACGCGTATTCACCCGTTGACTTAATTTGAAGAAGAAAAAAGGAAACCAAATCGAAGGAAATCAAAAGCAAAGCCGCAGCTAGATTTTCCGATTTTGAAAACGCCGAGATCGCTGACCGTTGACTCAAAGAGAAGCCCAGTTTTGAGAAAACGAAAGAGGAAGAAGAAGATAGTTCCTGGAAAATACTAAAAAAAGAAGAAATAAAACAGAGAAGAGAAACCAAGTTATCGGAGGAAGGAAGACGAAATTGCTGAATAAGAAAAAAAAAAGATTAAGACAACAAAAACAAAGTACTTAAGAATTGTCTTTCTTATTATTACTGGGTTGAGTTTGGTGTACAGTGAAAATTAAAAAAAGAAAAATGACATTAAAGGCAAAGTAAGATTGAGAAAACGACAAGGTATTGATGACGTGGAACAGCATTTCAAAAGCTTTTTATAAGCTAGTCAAAGTCAAAGACGCACGACTTCATTCGGAATCATGTTGGTTATGTTCTTGCTTCGTTATCCATCATCCATCCATCCATCCATGGTGATGATGATAGCGACTTATATGCACCATCATCACCATCCACTATCCTAGTAATTTCTAACAGGCCCAATTCAGTATTTTTATTATCTCCGGGCTTCTATTGTTTTGTGGGCTTGTTAAAACTAGTCCATTTAGGAACGCCGCTAATGGCGACGCCTACAAATACACTTTTTAAACCCTTTTTAAAAAAAAATTCTTCTCAAGGTTATTACAGAACAACAAAAACGATTTTTTTTTGTTTTTTTCATTCTTCATTCCATGATATAAATACAGAAAGAAAAAGAAAGAATTTGACATTCTTGTTTCATATAACTATATAGAAGGATTTAAAATAAGTTGAAATTAACACATACGGACATTATAATGTGTGTGTTTGAAAAAAAAAAAAAAAAAAAATGTGTGTGTTTGCCAGCAATCAGAATACGGACATATTACCTGGTTTTGTCGTAAGAGAGAAAAAAAAACAACAACCCAGTCTGATGACCAATTTTCAAGGCCCATAGATTAAGACTTGCAAGTCTGATGACGAGATTGTAACGCCTCACAATCGTACCCGTGAATCTCATCTCTCTTTTTTTTTGGATGTCATCCATCATCTTCGCTTATATTGTATAAGATAATTTTTATTTCTGAATATTTTTCACTTTCTCCTTCCACCTTTGGCTTTTGGCCCTTCACATGCACCATCCACACACATATTAGTAGTGCCCTCTTCACGACACATCTGTGTCTGTATCCTACTATTTTTCCCTTTCTATTACACCTTTTTTTTTTCTTTTCTATTTTTATAGCAAAAGAAGCAAAGAGAGTGTGTCGAGTTTCAGGGAGGTAAGGTATCTATCGATATCTCTAATCTAATCTAATAATCATTTGCGCACACATGCAAATTCTCTTTTTCTTTCTTCTTTCCAACCATCAAAAAGTTATACTTTAGTGTTCTTCTGTTCGTAATCATCTGAGAGAGCTTCTTCATGGGCTATTGAGTTTCTCTGTTCTGAAGCCAATGGAATCGGAGAAGAATCCCACCACCGTATTGACCGCCATTACAAGACCTTCGTGGGCGTTTCTTCTCCTTGTTTTCACCGTCTTAGCCATTCTCTCTCTCCAAATCTCTTCCAATTCTTTTCTCCCTCTCTGGATCCCGGCTTCTCAGTATGACCCGCCCACCTGCTCCGGGTTTTTTAACCCCGACCCGTCTCCCAACCGGATCGTCATGTCGATCACCGATTTCGGCGGTGTCGGCGACGGCAAGAGGTCTAACACGGCGGCTTTCCGCCGCGCCGTAGGGCACCTTGCAGGTTTTGCGGCAGAGGGTGGTGTCCAGCTCAATGTCCCAAAGGGCACGTGGCTCTCTGGAAGCTTCAACCTCACCAGCAATTTCACGCTCTTTCTCGAACAAGGCGCTGTGATTTTGGGATCCAAGGTACCATTCTTCTAATTTATATATATTTTTGAATTCTGTAAAGTTTTCGTTTTTTCGTTTTGTTGTTTACAGTTTAAAGAGAACCCAATTAGTTTTAATGTCTCTGTTGAGCATTTGATGATTGATATGCGAGAGTCCAGAACTTGGAGGGGTTTTGATTGCTTTTTGATTCGTCGGTTCATAAAGTAGTTTTTGCTGGTAAACAAACACTATTGAATATTGATTACGCTAATCACGGTCAGTGGTTAACATGGACCCATCATCGTTTGACACAGCAACAAAAACTGTTATTTTTTAGTGGAATAGTCTTAAGAGTGGAAAATTGACTAGTTGAAATCAAGAATCACTGTTTTGCATGACTGGACTTGTTTAAATGGAGGTATGTGTTTGTGATGTCAATAATAGCTTTAAATAAAAATGAAGTCTGGGGAGAAGTGAAATCAACCATTTTTTTTATATGATTAGATTCCAAGAAGAGTTAGATGTATAGACAACTTTTGTCTGAAGCATGTTCATGTACGAATTAGATCTAATCAGATTACTTTTGTTGTCTCCTAATATATATTAAATTATTCCTAATTTTTGCTGTCAAGTTTTGATTTTTGTTTAAATTTTTTGTCTGCTGGTGTGTATTTAGCACATCTTCACATGTGTCCTGTAAACTCAAAAGTCATTTCTACTAATATAGATACTTTATCTGCTTCTTTTTCATTCGTAAGTTTGCGTTGTAATTACAATATTGATACTTTTTTTTTGTCTGGGATTATGGTTTGATAGGACATTGACGAATGGCCGATAATAGAGCCATTGCCTTCTTATGGAAGAGGGAGAGAGAGGCCTGGTGGTAGACACATTAGCCTCATTCATGGAGACAACCTCACTAATGTTGTCATTACTGGTACTTTTGCTCTTACGGAATTTGTGTTATCATTAGAGCTTGTATGGACTGTTGGGTTTTACTTAAAAATTTGGCCTGCTTTCTTTGCTTTGTTAACAATATTAACTTCAATGTCTCTATCTTTGAAATTAACATTCTAGAATCCTATCCAGTATCCGAGTATGTGGTGTTTGGTTGATGGTTGTAAACTATTGGTAATCTGATAAGCATTAGAGGATAGATATCAGCTGTAAATAAGTGGAAACGGAGACTGTTAAGAATAAAGATGATGATTTCAGACATTTTGTTTGGGTCACGCTGTTTCTGGTTTTATGGTTTAGGAGAGTTTGAAGTTCTCTAGAATTTAACTTCTTGGCTTTTGGAAAAATTCTGCAGGAGAAAATGGAACAATAGATGGACAGGGGAAGATGTGGTGGGAGTTATGGTGGAACAGAACATTGGTGCACACGAGAGGCCATCTTATTGAACTCAAGAACTCTCATAATATCCTCATCTCTAATCTCACATTGCTTAATTCTCCTTTCTGGACAATCCACCCTGTTTATTGCAGGTTCTTAGTTCCTTCCAACTTTTTTTTCATGCGTTGATGCTGCTGTGTCACAAGTGTGATGACCTGTGGAACTTTTGTTTTGCAGTAATGTTGTTATTAGAAATATGACCATCCTTGCTCCGATGAATGCACCTAACACCGATGGTATAGACCCAGGTAAATGCTCTATTCTGTATTACCCTTATCTCATTCATCACCACAAATCATGCTTACGTACCATATCTTGCAGACTCAAGCACAAATGTCTGCATTGAGGACTGTTACATTGAAAGTGGTGATGACCTTGTAGCTGTAAAGAGCGGTTGGGACCAGTATGGAATGGCTGTGGCACGTCCAAGTTCAAACATTGTAATCCGAAGGATCTCTGGTACTACTCGCACTTGTTCAGGAGTTGGAATAGGCAGTGAGATGTCTGGTGGGATTTTCAACATAACCGTCGAAGATATTCACGTCTGGGATTCCGCAGCTGGGCTCCGCATAAAAACAGATAAAGGAAGAGGCGGATACATCTCGAATATCGTGTTCAATAATGTTTTATTGGAGAAAGTGAAAGTTCCAATCAGATTCAGCAGTGGCTCAAATGATCACTCGGACGACAAATGGGATCCGAAAGCTCTTCCTAGAGTAAAAGGGATTTATATCAGCAATGTAGTAAGTCTGAATTCGAGAAAGGCCCCGATGTTGCTAGGTGTTGAAGGCACGTTGTTTCAAGACATATGTCTGAGAAATGTTACACTTATTGGGTTACCGCAGACCGAGAAATGGAAATGCAAGGATGTTTCCGGCTACGCGAGTGGCGTATTTCCTCTGTCATGTCCACAGTTGTTGCAGAGGAAAGGTTCAATATCTCAGTGTGTTGTTCATAGATGAGTTTTTTGAGATTTATTGAGAATTTCCATGTGATGATAGAAGAGGCCATGAGTTTGAAGCAATGGTTTTTTTGGGCGGAAGATTCATGGTCACTTTGAAAAAATGTCATCTTGGTTTTTCCTTAACACAATTATTCTTTGGATCTTGTTTGTGAATCTTGATTCTTTTTATACATACATACATGGTGTAACGATCTCAATATACGTTTGAAATGTTCCATAAAGATTATTCTTATTCATTGTTACCGTCATTGTCATTGTCATTGTCTTCCACACCGTTTGTATTTACAAAAAGTATTGCGTTTAGGTGCGTGAAAGCGTCGTCCTTGGTCAATCAATTAGTTTTTCGACTTAACGTAAAGAGTTAATCTTGGAATGAAAATATCAAGCCATCGTTATTTTTGTCTATTGTAAGATAGTCAAAAATCTCTCTCTTTTGTTATGGAAATTTGATTAATCATTTGTAAAATGTTTTCACATATTTTAATGAATACAGTTAAATATTTTGGTTCTGATAATTAGATAATCATTTTACAATTGGCAATATATCTAATAAATACAATGATGTTGAAACGATATACATGGAAATTCTGCAAAAAAAGTTGATATATATCACAAACCATCCCAAATACTTATATGATTTTATAAAAATTTGTAGAAACCACATTAAGACAACATGATTTTTTTTTTGTTTATTATATAATATGTCAAATTAAACACATGTGCTTTTACATATGAACACACTAGTGCGTATAAACTTAAATTCAAGACTTCTCATTTCTGCACATATATACTTACCTATGCCTCCCGTATTGTATCTTCTTCATCATTTTTGCAATATCACAATTACAAAAAAAAAAAAAAAAAAAAAAAAAAAAAAAAAAAAAAAAAATCGAATAAAATGATATACAGAATACTAATGAGTATCGCGTTATACCAGGTTCAACCGTGCTGAGTAAGAAGGAAAAGCATGATTAAGGCGTATGCCTGTCCTTAAAAGCTCATCATCCTCGTAAGATCAGCTTCGAAGCCAAATTAGTTAATTAACTGTAATAACGTAACTCTAACTATATATATATATTTGTCGTGGTCGAGATTCACTAATTAGCTAAACTTAAAAAAAAAGAAGCTTCTTAACACCGGAAACTAACAAAAGAATGTATATATATTTTATTTGATTCACATTAGGTGATGACTAGATTAGCTTTAAAAGATAACCAGTTCCAGCTATATATATATGTCTCCGATCCCTCAGATATTAGAACTGATGAATACGTACAGCTAACTTGCATAGTTTTAATGCTAATTGTTCCGGTAATATATTAACAGTCGAAAAGAAATTAGATGACCGCAGCGGATAGTAATCTATATATATAATTTGGTTTTAAGCACGTTCGTTGAACAAGCAGACAAGAAAATGATTAATTATCCTTTGCCCAATACCATATAACGTACATATGCTTCCTGATCATTCAAGCTCTCACATATAGACGCACAAGTCAAGTTTCACAATACAATAGTTATTTGGTAAATAGTACACCAAATATGTAAATCTACGCCCTATAATGTTTGCTATACATATATATATATGGTTCTGTATAAGACAGCAAACCATGCAATATACTAACCATGCATAAACATATAAACACAAACATGCACCCACATACGAATATGTATACGTACGTGAATATATATATATGTACCAATTTAAGTACATGTGATACACAAATATAAATAGACTACTAGACACCTAATTAAGTATATGATATAGATTTTGAATGGATGGAAAACGAGGGTTGTAATTGATAGAAGATCAGTATGAGAGTTTTAAGGAAGCAAAAGGCTGAAAATGATAGCTAACCCTAATGAGTTAAACCTTAAAAATCGCTAAAGATGTGATATAACAACCTAAGAAGTTAATCCGACACCAAGAAAATCAATGAAAGTAACATTGTTCTTCCCAACATCATTTCCCTTAGATGGTCCATCTTCACCTGAAGTCTTGTTATGATCTTCTGTTGCTCCGTGAAATGTGTGATTGTGATGATCCACCAACTCTTTCGACGTTCTTCTCTCAAGATAAATCTCGTGGCGGATGTTAGACACCGAGGAAGATCCAAACTCATCATCTCGAGGGGCTGGAACAAAAGAGTAAGGCCAGAGACCGCGACTCTTATTCTTTTGATACCTCCATAGCCCAAACTGGGATCTATTAAGCCTTGTTACAGTAGAAATAGGACTCAAAACATTATGCAAGGTTTGGTTGGACGTTGAAGTAGCCATGGAAGAGGAGTTTTCGCGTTTGCGTCTGGCCATGATTACATGAAAATGGTTCTTGACAGCGTTGTCGGTCCTCCCAGGGAACAGTCGAGCTATAGAGGCCCAACGATTCCCCTGGATCCGATGAGCCTTAAGCAGTCTCTCTTCTTCCTCCTCGGTGAAAGGATTCTTGGTGATGTTCGGATCGAGTTGGTTATACCATCTCAATCTACAACTTTTCCCTATGAATCCATGTATATCACTCAATTATTTGTAAAACACTTAGATCTACTACAAACTATATATATATGGGAAGTATAAGAAAATATGTTAGTTACCTGATCTCCCATAGAGATGTTGAGCAATGAAATTCCAGTTCTTGGGACCGTACTGTTCCACGAGTTGCCGGAGATTGTCGTCTTCAACAGGTCTCCAGTGACCTCTCTGGCAACTAGGCTTCTTACTGTCAAAACTGTTGCTTCCTCTAGACATTTCCATGGATGCTATCTCTATCTCCACCAATATCAAAACCAAGCAATTGTTGAAGAAAGAGGAATAAGATGGATTAGTCTAAGGTGAAATGATAAAAAGGATGAAAATGAATACAAAGAAGAAGAAAAAGGAATAAAAAAGAGAGGGTTGGTCTTGGTTCTCTTCTCTTCTCTAGGGTTATAGATGATAAGTCACTTTTCTTCTTTTTACAAGACACCCTCATCATCTTTTATATAATATAGTTATTATACTCATCCAAACATAAACCAAATTTTATTTTTATTCACTACTTTTTACTTCTTACACTATAGATTTGTACTACTAGCTACCAACATGAGCCATACGTACTTATACGTTTCTCTATACATGCTTCCATATTTATAACCTCAACTTTTAGTTTTCTTTTTCTTAATTTTATGTAGAGAATATTCTGATATATTATTAACTCATGGTAAGCAATTTCTAAATATACTGACTTTGCGAATGTGTATATATGCATCTTATACGAGGTTAGAAATTAACCGTTTTCAAGAAAAACTAATGATGATTCTGAACTCAAAACAGCCACACTAGCTACATCAGTTTGCAACCAACTTGAATTGACGATCATTCTTATTATTTACCAAAATACGCTTATTTTTTTGTTGCATCCCACCTAATTTCTCGAAGATGCAAAGGACAAGTCTTGTATACACATGACACATATGTATATAGCAGCCATCACCTTTGGTTGCTGTAAATAGACATGTTATACGTGCTTTTACAAGTTACGCAAATAATTAAGCATATATATTTTAATATTTTCTGTTACACTCAGCGGTAGTGAGGTTGATAAAATACGATCCTAGATGGAATTATTTTAATGTCATCGGATGGATTCGAGCATGACTAAAGACATATTTTGTTGTGCTTCACCTTTGACGAAGTATAGTCAAAATTAGGCGGCACATACAATTTAGACTTAGACTATAGTGACACATATTTGTCCCAAAAAAAAGAGAAAAAGACTATAGTGACACATACACAAAATGTTTACTCTTGTATATTTTTCTAGTTTCATTTCTAACAAAAAAAAAATAAGACGTACTTAAAAATCTGAAGTTTCTTTATACATAAACTTTCTTTATTTTCCCTTTCGAAATACAGAGTTTGCTAGTATTCTACTCACTTTTAACATATCGTCTTCCCTCTAACCTTTGAATTAATGAATATTCAAAACCCAAAATTGAGCTCTAACTACAATACCTTCTGCAGAGATCAGAATCTTTTACAAAATAAATCACGACTTTTCATTGCCTCTATATATGCTTTCACTTTTTTTCAATTAAGAAAGCAAATTCTGTAACAGAAGAAGTTACGAACCAATTTGATCAATGTACAACGACTGTTTAGCCTTGATGAAATCTGAGATGGTGGCTGCATCACCATGCCTGATCACTCTCCCGTTCTCCATATACACAGCTCCATCCGCATACTCGAGCTCCTCTAACCGATGTGTCACCCATAATGCCGTCACATCTCCTTTCTTCGCATTTATCAGGCCTTTCACAGCTTTGATCACACCCATCTGCAGAACCAAAAAACCCGAGAAAAAAAATATGCATCGATTAAGAGAAGCTCAGCACAAGTTACGCTTTCCAATGTCTACCATACAACAAGATCAAATTAGCTCAACACAGCCATATGCAGTTGTTGAAATAATTTATTTATAGTCGTCTACCAGTATTACTAGTGTTTAACAAGTTTTTGTCAGAATTAATCAAACCTTACCTGGTCAGACTCATCTAGGAAAGTTGTGAGCTCATCCAACAATAGTACTTTGCAAGCTTCAGCTAAAGCACCAGCAATTGCAACTCTTTGTTTCTGACCACCACTAAGAGTTTGAATCGGTCTCTGGAAAATAATACCAGAATCTAAATTTTCTTATGTAGAACTAGCACTCATAGATATCTTCGGTTATGCAATTTACATGAGCTGACCTGCATATAATCACGCATACCAACTGCATCCAAAGCTTTAATCACTCTAGACTTAACTTGTTCCGGATTCATGTCCTGATACTTGCCAAGACCAAATGCCACATCAGCTTCTACTGTAGGCATCACTACCTGAAAAGAAGGTTTCAATGTAATTACCTTAGCATGTCCAATTGTTACTAACTAGTCTGCCTCAGCAGTGGCAACAAATTGATTTCTTTTCAATGTTAGTAACAAAACTAGAAACATTGCTTTCGTTTTGAGAAAAAACAAACAAATACAGTAGACACATGGTAAGAGCAACAAAACTAACCTGATGATCAGGATTCTGAAATACAAAATTTTTTGGTTTCTCCACAAAGACAGTACCGCTGGTTGGATTCACAACATCGGCTAAAATCTGGAGATATACAAGAAGTCTATGAAGATTAAACATTGTATCCGCATTCATTATAATCAGTTTCATGTTATAGTGTATATGATAAAACAGAGGACTCTTTAAAGTTTAATCTGTCTAGGTAGCAAATAGCAAAACTTATTAGTCTACACAAGATCAAAGATGACTTAAGAATAGTGACAGTTCAAGTTCAATAACAAAAGCTTAGTCTTTGATCAACAAATGCAGTGATTGTGGAAAAGAAGAGATGTAGGCAGAGAGAGAGAGAGAGATGAGAAAGACCTTCAAAAGGGTAGATTTGCCACAGCCATTGGGACCAAGAATCATCCACAATTGTCCAGAAGGAATTCGAAAGGAGCAATCTCGAAGAACAGGAACAGTTATCCCTTGTCTTGTACTAACGGAGAAACAGAGATTCCGACACTCAACGGCGACACTATCGGAGAATCTGATTCTGTAACTACCGGAAGAAGAAGAAGAAGAAACGCTCGACGATATTGAGCGAAGAGGCAAGAGACGAGGAGGGGAGGCTGCAAATAAACAGTGACCATTCATTTTTTTCTGCAGGATTTTTAAGACTTGAAATTTGCAGCTTTTCTTCTTCTTCGTCGTCGTCGGATCGATTACACACAGCTCGATTAATTACGGACGACGGAAACCGTGGAGACGCTCCCTCGCCTTGTTCTTCGATCCAAGCTAATCCGGTTTTTGATTTCATATATTTCGGTTTGGTTTGGTTTGGTTTGCTTCGGTCTAACTTTTTTCCCGAATAACATTTTCCCATTATTTTCTTAAGTCTGTACTAGGATTTACCCCGTGGTACACCACGGGTCCATAATTTAATATATTTCTTTGGTCGATCATTTTCGTAGTTGATTTTTATAATTTAGTTTTGTATATGTTTATTTCATTTAAATTTAATATAATTTTATAAATTCGTATTATAAGTAGATTCATATATGTATGTGGTAAACCCGCGGTACATCGCAAGACGATTTTGTTGTAAATAAAAAATTATATTTTACCTTAACCCATAAAAGATTTTAAATATAGACAATCCGCAGAAAAATATAATCATATTTATGTAAACTAAAACCCGTTCAATCATATTTATCTACAATATTATTATATTTTAAATATTTGTAGAGTTAAAATATTAATAATACTTTTAATTTTTGTAGAGTTTAAATATTTTCATTATTTTAATATTTTCTAAAACTTAAATAAAATATCAGAATTTTCAGCTTTTTAAAGTTTTAATATTTATCACATTTTCAACTTGTTAAAAAATTAAAATTTATAATATTCTGAAACTTTTTCAAATTTTTAATTTCCTTAAATAAAGAACCAGATTAAGCTAATAAATTTTTTAATTTGGATACTTTAGAAATCAAAATTCATGCTCATTTGTAGTTGTAAACATATTAGTCTTATTTATAAAGATTCTGAACTATTATATAAAATGTTCTATCTAATGTAGACGTTGTACATATATTTTTTCCTTTATTGATTGAGTTAACTACGTCCGTTTTCAAAAATTTAAATTGCAAAATGTGTGGAAAAAAATTTGTATTTTTATT
>NW_006238917.1:2461709-2581380 GCF_000375325.1 Capsella rubella | reverse complement strand
TATATAAATATATTGGAGAGAGATTTGGTTTATTAGAGAGGGATTTTAGGAAATTTTTTGATGTAATAAATATTTGGTTTCCAATTTTGGGATTTGCTTGTGATTTAATTACAAAATTTACTTTAAGTTTCTTTATTTATTCAAATGACAAGAGTTTGATTATGCAAATAATACAAAATAAAAGGTTATAAGCCAAAATAGATTTTAGTACAAAATGTACTTCAAAAATGTTAAGATAGATGTAATTAAACGATTTTTTAGATTGGTTAAATTCCGATGTTTTTGATACATGTTTCCTTAAGTTCTTCAACAAATATTTGATTTGGATGACACTATGTATATGTATCATAGCTTAATAATAATAATAATAATCATGAATGGCTGCATCATAATTATATCATCAAAATGGTGGAAATTAATTAATGTGAATTCACATAATCATGAATTTTATTTTCAAACATCAAAATAGGGATTTGACGCACAAAAAATAATTAAACAATAAAAAATTATTTATGTAACTAAGTTTTAATTAAAAAAGAATTGCAAAGAAAAGGTGAATTTTAGTAAGAATTGTGTTTATCGACAAAAAAAAAAAATAGTAAGAATTGTGTTTTCTAAAAAATGGGAGCCGATTCTACTGGGGATCTTGTTGACTTGGCTCCACCCTTGTATGTTCTTTCTTCTCAAATTTATAGGAACAATCATTTTGTTGTGTGGTTCATATACACACTACTAGCTATAAATTGGGCGACACAAATACATACTACTACTAGCTAGTGTGGTTGATAAGAGACAAACAAAAGAACATATTCACTACGAGAGTTAGATAAAAATTTAATAATCTCCTGAAGCAGTAGAGATCATTTTTATCATTTTTTGAGCACATGAGGTCTACTACTTTGTTTATGTTTTCTTGTTTTTCCATCTGTTTAATTCTAAGCCATGTTAAAGGTAATGTTTTTTAACAAGAAATCTATATTACTAATTCTATAGCTAGCTAAGCTAAGAATTTGTTTTGGTTGATATATAAAATATAATAAAATCAGAGGTGGAAGCTGGAGCACCTCCACAAGACTGTTGGGAACTCGTCACATTTCCTGGAAAATGCGGATTTCATGGAAAGAAGAAATGCTTTAAAGAAATGGAAGCTAAAATGAAACAACGCTTTCTTCAATGCACATGTAAGAACTTAAAAGATGAACCCAAACCACCTAAAGACGAACATGACTGCATTTGTCAAAGAGAAAATCCCTACGAATGTAATAATGTCCCGTCTTAGATTTTTCAGCCATGATGTCATGTAGTAAAACTATCATCATGCACGAAGTGATTCACGATTTCGCCCGATGGCTTATGTCCACAGACGAAGGAAACACGTATGGGTATATATTAATCTACAAAACATTGAGCAAGAGATGCAGCTTGATCAGTCCTCTCCCATGACAAACCCCAAATGATTGCTTCTTTGTTTTAAAATTAATTTCATAGCTTTTTCCTTTGGTTTTGTTGACATTTGTCTCACGTTTGCTTTATTCCCAAGATGAATTAGGTTGACCTTTACGACTAACAGAAACTATACATAGGATTTTTTTTTTTTTTTTTTTTTTTTTACATACATAGGATATTTGGTTTGCCATGGTTGGCCGAATTTAAAATCATCTTGCTGCTTCGTAACAAAAAAGAAAAAACTTCTGAGGATCAAATATAATCATAGATTTCAGATATACTAAAGAAAAATCTTTTGCGATTGTGTACATGACGATTTTTTCCTTCTATAATAAAAACGAAGGATGTAAAGTACACGTACGGCTTATTCAACATCTACATATGCGTAAGTATATATGTACAGACAAAGATTTAAGGAAAACTGAAAACGAAAGTATAGTAGTAGAGGAAAACAAAAAACGGAAGAGACAAACAAAAAAAAGAGTTAAAAACAAATTAGAAAGGAGCAGTAGCAATGTCCCAACCATGAGGACTCATAAACATCATTCTTTCGTCTTCATCATCATCATCATCATCATCATTCTTCAAATTCATGCATCGTCCTCTTTCTTCACTAGCTCTTAAACCCTCACGCGTCTCCTGCTTTTTTTTTTTACACATCATCATCATCCATTAATAAGTTAACGTTACAAAGAAAGGAGAGAAACCAAGAAACTTTGAAAACTGATTAATCAAGTAACTAACAATACCTTTGTGAAAATATCCATAGCTTCCTCCAATGTTTTGGTTTTCATAACATAGATAGCTTCTTCACGAGCATTTTCTAATTGATCAAGATGCAGTGTCATCGGCTCCGTCTCTATCGACGGCCTCCTCTCTAGCATTTCCATTCTCTTGCTTACTTCCATCTCTAAGATCATCGATATAGCTTGAAGTCAAAACAAACAAACAAAAAAAGTGTTTTTGATGAATCTCTTTAAATGGTTGATTGATTGATTGATTGATTATATAGGAGATTGCGGACATATGTATATACGAATTTTGTTTTAAAAATATCTAAAGTTTTTATTGAGTAGGTTAAAGTAAGATGCTGTATCACGCACGCAACGTGGCTTGGTGGGGCGGATCGCGACGGTGGATAGAGGACACGTGGCGAGTGAAGGATGGTAGTGAGTATGCACGTGTCGGATTGGTTTTGTATTGCTATGGCCAGTCAACAAAAGAATTCGATTTGCATGAAGATAACGTAACGAGATACTTCTTCTTCTTCTCCTTCTTCCAAGACGATTTTTATTATTTTTATTGGAGTTGGTCGGCGGTTTTAGATATTTTCGTTCTTATTTATTTATTATTTATAATGATTCAGAGAATTAAGTTATTTTTTTTTGGGGCTAAGTTCGCAGATATCATATAAATAAAAAAGTTGAGAATTACTTGTTGATTACCAGATTTAAAGAACAAGTACGTGGAAGTTTTTGATTATGTCATTTACATAGACATGATTAGGTATGACGGCCATCCGTTTTGGACTCTTTTTTAACAGGTTCACTAGAAACACTACCTGTACGCTTTACTTAGTTTTATTATATAAACAAAATCGTAATCATTTATTTACATAAATTAATGTAATCAGTAATGTGAATGTCTACAAACTTTGCATGAATAAGTTAGAAAATACGATGAGAAATAATAGTCTAGTAATAATATAACAAAAAACCAAAAAATGGTCTACTAATTTTTATTAGTACGATCGCCATGTTCATGTTCTAGTCATTAATTATTTAGGTTTAGAAATAAAATTACCAAAATACTTTTAGTGAACATTGATTTGTAATTAACAAAAACCGAAATATAAACAAATTGACTGTGTTATTATTGAACGGTGGGAATGAAGAGAAGAGGAGCGGTTATCACGATTTTTTTTTTACTACCAAAAGAAAATATAAACTCTACATCTCCGTATTGTATATTATTAATTTATATAATCCCAACAGCTTTACAAAATAACATAAGTCCTGATAGTTTAAGACATAGTATGGAAACTATGGAGAATTTCCCAAGCAAATCCTTTGTTATATAAGTTATAAGCAATGAATACTTTTGGCTCTCTCTATTGCATCTCGCACCTTTCTCATTGGTTCTTCATACAAATAGGCTGGGTTATCAAACTCTGATGCCAAGCTTTCTTCTCCAAGCAATGCTCGAAACGAGTCTGCCACAGATGATGAAAGTGACTCAAGGTTGTATCCTCCTTCCAAGAAAAACACACAACGTCCTCCGCACACTTCTTTCGCTAACCGCTTTATATCTTTCGCCAATGAGTAGTACGTTCCTGTCGTGAACTGTAGATTTGCTAGTGGATCCAGGACGTGAGCATCATACCTTAATTAAGCAGATTAAGCAATGAGACAGACCAGTTTGTGAGATAATGATGACACAATACAAAGACGTTTTATTTTACACTCACTCACCCAGCAGAAACAAGAATAAGATCTGGCTTGAACCGTTGAACACATGGAACTATGATTTCTTCAAAAGCACTTCTCATTGCAATATCACCTGACCCTCCAGGTAGTGGTAAATTTAGAGTGGTACCTTCACCTTTTCCTTTACCTATGTCACTGATTTTTCCTGTTCCAGGATAGCTTCCGTCCTGCGTTTTTCAGAATATAAAAACGACTTGTGTGTTGATTTCTGAAATCTATCAATGATCTTAATAAACATGTCATCCAAAAATGTCAGGGGCTTACCTGATGCGTTGACAGAAAGAATATATCAGGGTCCTCAGAAAATGCATCATTTGTGCCATTCCCGTGGTGAACATCAAAGTCAATTATGAAGACGCGCTTCAGACCATGTGCGCGTTGGGCATGACGAGCTGCGATTGCCACATTTCCAAAAACGCAGAACCCCATTGGACCTTTTGGCACAGCGTGGTGTCCTGGAGGCCTTATCAATGCAAAACCAGTGGGAGGATCTGGACTCTTTCTGGATGCTGCGATCTGAAACAAATTATCATAAAGTTACTAAGAAATCTATAACCAGTTCCAACATAATGAAACTGAAGCAATAACAGCAGACTAACATGGTGAAACGAGACATCACCACTGAATCAACTAAAGCCATTCCCGCTCCTGCTGCGATAAGTGAATCTTGAAATGTCTGTCACGGAGGGAAGAAATTTAAGCAGGAACGATGGTTCCACTAGAGATGTAAACCGATGAGCATAAAGCAGTTACCGTGGAAGTGGCATATGTTGGTCCAGAGCCTTCGATGAAAATTAGTCCCGAATCTGAAGCTTCATCCATTGCCTAAACTAAGAATGGCTTTGCAATGGTCAAAATAAAACTCATACATTCTCATCTGCAATCCTACTTACTTGGCTATGTTATGTGTCAATATATTGGTTAGTAATGGAATAAAAAGCTCTGCAGTAAAAGTAATAATATAACATGAGGAAAGTAAACAACCTTCTCTAGGCCAAAGACATAAGCCCTGTCGTGAACATTTGCAATATCTTCTATACTTGCAGTCCTGAAATTTGCGAGTTCAAGAATCTGTGAGCCACGGAGCTGAAATACACAAAGAAAAAGGATTCATATATGGGCATTCACTGATAGTAAAAGAGTGACAGAGATCTTCAGCACATAAAAAGCATAGTGTCCAACAAAAAGCAGACAAGAGAGGAACAATGGAAAAATGAGTCTCTGAAGACACTGATTGGTTCATACAACAATAGCATACCCCTGGCTTACAGAATGAAATATTTAGCATATGATAATAAATGTGCAATATAATAGTGCAGATCATATCATAATCTAACTCCAGAAAGGTGCAAGAACAATCCTACAAAATTATCCACAAGCATAGTGATTCGGAGATTTATCTTGGTCTTCATCCTCTTAAGATTCGACTCAATATTGTAAATTATAATTAGTGAAACTTCCATAGCTACACAAAGAGAGGGATCGTTTCATACCTTAGGAGTGAGCTCATTCTTCTCAAGAGCACTAACAATGGCAGGAACTCTTGCACTGCATTCTGGATGTGACTCCTATGAGCAAAGGAAAGGTTGCTTAAGAAAGGAAGCGAAAAAGAGAATTGAGAGGGAGAGAAGCAACCAAATATTGCAAGTCAAAACCTTGTTATGACCCAATGCTGCAGATACACTATAAATGAGACGAGCATCGGTTAATTGCTGGATAGAAGGTAAGAGAGGATCCTTGTCTGTACCATATGAGCAACAAATAGAAGAAGCTCCATTGGGTTTCAATAGGTGTTTTCTCCATAAACTCAATTCATTTCTCGAATCGAAACCAATCCAAGGCTTCTTCTTCTTCCATATGCGTCTAGTCCCAGAGATTCCAGCACTTCCTAAAGCAATAAAATGTGATATATCATTTCACGAAATATCCCAATTATATGTAAGGAGAACATGTGTTGCCAATACTGTGAATTGAAACCCTTCCCGTCCATGTTTTTTTTTTTTTTTTTTTTTTTTAAGAGGAGCAGACATAACTAAAATTCACAAAGATCTATCTAATGGTTTACAAAGAAGGCAAATTTTGAAAGCGTCGAACTAAGAAAGTAGAAACTTACCAGGAACAAAGTGAGGTTGGGCGATTAGC
Organism: Capsella rubella; assembly: GCF_000375325.1. Taxonomy (NCBI): domain Eukaryota; kingdom Viridiplantae; phylum Streptophyta; class Magnoliopsida; order Brassicales; family Brassicaceae; genus Capsella; species Capsella rubella. The sequence goes on along the minus strand of NW_006238917.1, from coordinate 2,575,306 downwards.
GCCATGGACATGAGTGCGTCCCTCAAGCTCAGAGTCAGAGCTTACCTAAGTCAAAAACAACAAAAGAAAACCAAAATTTTGATTAATTTTCTTTAGTGGATAGGTTTTGTATGGTCCTAATTCCTTCCACAAGAGCACACACATTTTTGGTACGTTGAAAACTGAAAAGGAGCCTCTGATTTAATTAGTAGTGATGTTAAGGTGCTGCACGGATCACTTGATCATGTGGATTTCTGTTTTGTTTATGGATAATACAAATGATCGAACCCAAATTATCCATTCCATTCTGAAGGCAAAATGAGTTTTTATAAGAAAACAAAATGATAAGAGAAATTAATATTACAAATGAGGAGCAACTATGTAAACGCTAAGCAGTCCCTATGAAAGCTTTAAATCCTTTCCCCAAGAAGTGATTCAAGGAGAGCCGCCTCTTCCTCCTGCCCAAACATCAATAACCAAGAAGTGTTTCAACATCACTTTACAAACAACCTCATATTTTATAATCTTTGTTTTTATTCTCTACGTACCACCAAGGCATTGAATTCGGTTTCCTCGTCTATGGCGCTGATCACAGCTGGATCATCTAAGAGCTCCTGCAAACCCATTGGCACAGAATGGTAAGCTTACTTCATATTACTGATCACACAGAAGCCTTACTGTTTGGATTACAAGAAATTCTCAATTCTAAATCCAGAGAACCAGAAATAATCAAGAACTAAGTTCACTTTCCCTTCACTCTATATTGTCTACTAAAATCACTTGTATAACATGTACGTTCGTCAAGGCCTATTGCATAAATACTTAATTCAGTTCTAACAGTCTTCTTTATTCTTTTGTTGAATTCACATATTGGTCAACGCCTAGTGGTTCAACTTTGCTTAAAAACCTTTTCATTAACCCAAAAGAAACGGTATGTGTAACCAAGTTGCGTAGAAAAAAAGTACAAAGTGGACGTTCACTTACATCATCAGCAATTTGCAGCAGCCCATCTTGATCCTGCATAGATGAAATTACTATTTACCACTCTGTTTTTCTACATTATATTCTAAACGATTCCATATCTTTTTCTATGGAAGTAACAACATCTTCTGCTACAGCTTGGCATAACTGTGTCTGTGACAAGAAACAACCAATAATAAGAAGCTTACCTTAGCAGCAACAAAGAGAAGTGGATCTGAAGGTGTGTAGACCATATAGTGTGATCCATCCTGAGATATAATTCATATTTAGACAACGGAAAAAGGGGCACATCATACATCTTAGTTTCATGTTCTACAGAATTTGAACTATACATATATCACAATCAGAGTGTAATTGTCAACTTTGGATCCACAATGGAGCACTAAATACAAACTTGCTTCAGAGACACATTGAGAAATTAAATTTCATGTATTAGTGTTTTGAAATATGCTATAATAGTGTGAGAGAGCCAAAAGATATTCAGACTTGTGTAAAGGCACCTCAAAACATATCAATAAGCAAAATGCCAAAAGCAATGGTATACCAGATGGAAACACGTAATCTCAATCCCTTCAGTTGGCAAGCCTTCAACATCTTGGCCATCATCTACAAAAAGTTGTTGCTCAACACATTTAATAATCTGAAAAAAGTATGACACAGAACTTAAAACTACAAGTATATGAACAGAACCATAAAATCATCTCACGTTAAGAATAGTTTGTGAGATCAGAACATCAGAGGAAGAATGCAGATAATCACATACATACACTAAAATGGAAGTTCACATGACCATAGTTTTGATATTTGATACATAAATATAAAGCATGAATTCCCGCAAGCCAAAATCATTTAGCAAGCTAAACTAGAGCAGACGCCAGAGAATATTAATTAGAAGAATTTTCATCATGTGTAAATATTAGAGGAAAAAGCGTGTTTGCCTGTGCGAAAATCAAAGACATTATCTTCGGTGTAGCAAAAGCCTCCCCTTGCAGTGTAACAGAACCTGATTTAGAGTGATAATAACCCATTGAATGGGTATCAGACACAAAGAGACAATAGGATATTCAAAAATATCATGCCGAAAACAGGGTACAGTCATACCCGCTGTGAACTAGATGCATATGGATCTTTGCAAGAGCAAAAGCAGCAGCAGGAAGAAGAGCTTCAACCTCTTCATCGCTGACCTAAACGGCAGAACCATAGAGGTTAGGAAACAAAGGTCCCAATAGAAGAGATGTTCTAGAGAATGACTATTCTACAGAGGGTGACTTGTTGAACCAATATCAGAGTTCTCGAAAGCATAGTGTTCATGCATCCGAAAAGGCCTCGCCTACACTAGGCTATGTGCAATGAATGAGATAAAGATTGTTGGAGAGAGAACTTACAGCTGACCATCCATCAATATTCGTGCTCTTCAAAATCTGAACTGGCCTGAAGCAAGGAGTGAATCAATCAAACAGAAAAGACGAAGTAGCTAAATTGATAAGAGAAAGAGCGAAAACAGCAGTTACTCACGTATCCACAGGGCAAAGAAGCATACAATCCTCTCCTTTACTACTAGTAAAAACTCTTCTTATCACACAATCCAAAGGGCTACTGTTTGTTGGATCAATCTGTCTCAAAACAAAAACCTTTTTAGATTCTCTTTTTTTCTCAAACACCAAACTTATCAAGTCCATAACCAAAGTGAAATTTTAGACTCACCACAGTGGCGATTCGCTTCTTAGAGGCCATAAGAACCCTACCAGTTTCATCAATCACAAACCCAGCAGGTGGTTTAGGTATGGTAGGAGGAGAGTTAAATGTTGTTAGAGACCGCGAAGAAGAAGAATAATCAGAATCAACATCTTCGTCAAGACCATCTGCATCTCTCAATTCCCAATCCTCCACAGGTTTCGCAGTTTTCCCCTTTTTCTTACGTTTCTTGTTCGTACTACTGTTACTATTGCCACTACCCGTTGAGGCCTTCTTCGTCGGCTGTCTCGTTTGCGGATTCACCGCGGATGTGATGATGAGACGAAGACGGCGGGTGCTCTTCGGAGATGAGACAGATAAAGAGACGGGAAACGAAGAAGACGGGTTGAGAAATTGATGGATATTGGAATATGAGAGAGTCGAATTTGGTGAAGGAGAAGTTAAGGAGTATGAGAAAGCCATCGAAGAGAGAAAGAGAGAAACTTGGGTGCTGCTTCAGAGAGTGGAGTGTGAGCAAGTCAAGTGAATTCGCCGGCCGGAGATATGTGTTGGTAAGTTTCGACCGTCAAGTTGTGATTTTTTTTGAACAGTGTATTTATCAAAAACCAAACTTTTTTATTTTTAACTTAAAAAGTTTGCACAAGAAAAAGTCATTAATCGTATCATAGGAGGAGTTGAAGCCATTCCAGTTAAACCAAATAGTGAAAGAACATAGTTCTCGGAGCATTAGGCACTTACATAACATGTCTCAATATATGATCTAATTACAACTATCATCAGCTTTTGGTCCCAACTATATAACATTTTTCAATATTCATATACTTGAGCAGCTTTTAGTGAAGCAAGTTCATCGCAATCTGCTGGCATCCACCCGATTGATTGTTTCTCGTTATCGTAGATTATCATCTGATCTTGCATCGATATATCTGTCGATTCAAATAGAAGAAAAGGGAATTAATATATACCTATACCCGAGACCTCAAGATCCTCAATTTGGTAGTTTAAATAAAGACTATACCGCCAATGAGGTTTAAGTTCTGGAGACCTATTTCTGTGCCATTCAAGATTCCCAAGCACACATTCCCTTTCATCTGCAACATTTTAATAAACCATTTGTTTGGCATTGTACAAAAAACACAAGATCGTGGAATAGATGGGAAACGTGGAACAGAAATGCTTACAGAAATAATTAGATAAGCTTCTGGGGGTATCTCAAACAGAGTTTTTGATCTCCAGCCTGTTTTGAAGCTAAGAGCTAGAGGCTTGAAATACTTCTTGACTTCTTCAATGCTCATGAATGGTCTACGTCCTTGCCAGCATAGAGGCAGCGTGTGATCATCACGTGCTTCTTTCAATGCTTTTCCGCTTAGTTCTCTCTTTAGCTACAAAAAGAACAAAAAGACTTGATGAAAAACTAGTCTCTTTGCTCTTTATCTTCCAAGGTTACAGCAAGTTCCTTACCAAATATGTTACGGCTTGGTATGCCTTGGAATTGAAGTATGTGTAAGAACTTCCACTGTCAAAGACTGTTAACAGATTCTTCAGTCCCGTTGTTCTTCCCCCGAATAGAAGTTCCCCTCCCATTGCAGGAGAGTAATGTTTTCTGACAAAGAAAGTTGCAAAATTAGCGCAAAAAACAAGAAAAGGGTGACTGGGTCAAAGATAAAAATAAGAGAAGGGCTATATAATTACGAGTATTCACGTGACATTGGTGTCCAAGAGACTCTTGAAGAATCATAAAGATCGTTGCCAAAAAAGAGAATTCCTCCACCTAAACTGCTTAGGCAATGACCAATAACATTCTTGACATAACCTTGGCTATGAAGCTGCGACAGAATACTTACTTTCCCCCTACCAAGTCCCAATACTCCATCTAGAGGATGATGACTCGATGCCCCTGGGATTTGATCGTACCCGCATCTGTTACACTGAAAACTCCACTGAGAGCTTGCTAGGAACTACAATTGCTTAAATCAATTTGAAAATTGTCGGTCCAAGGATTGTAGAAATAGAAATATACCCTAGAGCAAGACGGGGAGTAAGCCGGAGACCCTTTGTATAGTTCAAAGAGAAGACATCTCGAACAAGAACACCTAGAGAAGATCCTCCATCAGCATACTCAACCTCATAGTCACATTGCTCTGGAGTCTCACATCTCTGGTTACCATTCAAATGCAACGCCTTACACAGTGGATCATTGCAAGGAATAAGATCGCTACTAGGCTGGTAAAGTGGATGAGGCGCCTGATACCGGAAAAGGTATCGTAAATTCGTATGGTTACTATACTATGAAAATGGATCTAGAAAAAAAGAGAACTGAAGATGAAAAATTATTATATTACCTCCAAGCAACGAACACAAGGAGCATCACATTGGAGCCAAGTGAGATCACTACCAGTATCAAGATCAAGATAATAAGGTCTTGGTGGTTGTCCTATGTGGATAGTAACATTGTAATATCTGTTCCAAAAACAAAATTTAGAGCATTTCTGAGTACGCAAGCAATAATGTTGTGAAAGAGTTTGGAAATATATACCCAAGAGGATAAACGTTGCCATTAACTGGGAACACTACTGAAGAGACAGCTCTGGTAAATCTATCAGAGAATCCCGCTGTTCTCCTCCATCTGAAATCAACTGCCGACGAATAACCCAGAGCCAGACACATAACCATCAACACAATCATAAAACGGACATTCATTTTCTCCATCTTTTTCACGGCTTGTGGCAAAATAATAAAAATAGAAAAGTAGTTGGTTGTATTAGCCAATCACGTGATGGTGATGATGATAATGGAAAACGACAAAGGCCAAGACATTTACGAGTTTGAAGATATTTATTACAAAGAATTGTCTTTTTGTTGATGCTTATGGGGGTATTCGCATAAGCAAAGAAACCTTTTTAGTTGGTTTTCAACAAGTAGACAGGTAATAAGGATTCTTAGCTTAAACCACAGGGGACTTGTGGAAAAAATATTCCAGGGTGTTTCTTAGTATCTGCGAAAATCAACAATCGAGTTAAGGAATATCGCTGATGAGAAAGAGTAGAGCCAAAGTATATCTTGCAGCTGAAGTAAGCCATCTTGTTGGCATCTTTCTTCCATTCACTTTGACACAGAACAATGATTGAGCTTCACAATCATTTCAAGTTTCTGTAATCCATCCCAATCAAGAAGCATCTTTTCACAACCATCAACTCATCATCAGTCCACTTCTAGCTTTCTGGGTACGAATCTGCTATTTGAAGAGAAGAAAATGATAAATTTCAAACTCAACAACATTTTCATTTGGTTATAATCCCATCAGAGGAAAACTATAGTGACATAAGGATCTTACAGTAATGCCCAGAGAATGAGGGTGTAGATAAACCAACAGCCAAGAAAATTGTATGTTCATTCGATATCATCTTCATCATCCAATCCGTTTCTGTAGCTAACTAACTCTGCATCAACCTTGGCCTTTCTAGGACTCATCAACACAAGCTCAGCTAATCTCCTCCTAGCTAAATATACATCATTTGGTTCTACCAATTCCCCTCTCTTATATGCCTCTCTTAAAAACACCGTATGAAGCTTCCCGTAATTCCCACGAGTCGATATGTAAAATATCCCCTGATGTTGCAGAAGAAACTCTTTCAACTTCTTAGGCAAATTCATAACATTCCTAAAATGAGCAATTCTCTCAAGCGTGATCTTCTTCTCCACAGTCAAAGACAGCAACTCATGGATGCAAGCAACAGCTCTCTTCTCCAATCGATTCTGTGCTTCCATTGATCTCAAATCGTAGCCTGATATATCCTCATATGGTGACCAATAAGGAAGTCTCTGCCATTTCCAAACAGCGATTCGAAAATACTTTCCAATCTTAAATCCAGGAGGAAAATTCACAACGAAGGAGAATCTAACATCCTCTGCATCAATACCTTTTGTTCTATACTCAATCTCTCTAACTCTCTCAATTGCACAAATCGATAAACTAGGATCTTTCTCCACAATCTCAATGTACTTATCTCGAGTCTCTTCAGCATCAATGAGCCGAAAGAACTGTGGATGTTTCAGAATCACAGAGTACTCGAAATCTTCAGGGAGTCCAAACTCAGTCCGAGCAATCCTGACATGTTCAAGACGGATCCGACCCGTATTCGACATCATAATGAGTTTCCGCAACCGGGTCACGGCGTCGGGTATTTGGGTGAGAACAGCTTCGTGCTCGTGACAGATTTGATCCAAAGCCTTTCGGGTTAATCGACAATAGAGGATTCTTTGAACAGGGTGCTCGTATATCTCGAAAACGTGTGGGAATTTGAGGAGGAAAGCGCCTGGCTCGTGTTGCTTGAAGCCGAGACCCAGACGGCGAGCTAGCGTGTCTAGAAGAGAGATTGCGATGGTACTGTTGGGTTGAGAGAGTATCAAGCTGTGAAATTTGATGACTTTACGGATTTTTTTCTCCACTTCCATGTAATTGTCGTAGCCATGGTCACGAACTCGATCCTGCTTTCTGGGAATGGTGGTGGATTGGGAAAAGGGTTTAACGAGAATTTGATGGATTGAAGGGAGAATCGTCGTCGCTAGTTTGCTCTTAGGGTTTAAGGTTACTGAAGCATTTCTCAGAAAAAGCTTCATCCTTTTTTGGTCTGAGTGGGTCGAGTCAGGGTTGGGTATTCTAGTTCAGCATCACTCAGAGTCAGAGACCCTCTCTCTGTTTTACTAGGTTTGGGTCGGAAACTGGATACCGGGTCGGATCCTGGACTGATCCGGCTCCCATGATTGTTGGAATGCCTGTTTACTCCAGTGTACATCGTTTCAATAAAAAATGAAAAAACTAGAATGTTGTTGTCTCTGTATTTCTTCATTATTTACATCTTAGAGTCGCTGAGGAGGATGCATATTTAAGTAGAAACATTTTTTTTCACAAATGAAACGATCACAGTAACAGCATCAAGTTTACCACCTTTGTGTCCATCATATCCTTCTTCTTTAGCTGCGTCTGCAAACGGCGTTCTCTCTGTTTCTGATCCTCCCACCTCTTGTGCCTTTGCAGCCACCAATTCTGCTATTTTCTGCTAATAGTCCCCAACACAAACACATTGATGTAAGATTCGGTAGGTTTTCGTCTTAATACCAATGTGATTTTGGGAGCAAAGTTAGTCTTTCAAGACAAGACCCGAAACTACTTGGTCAACCAAAAAAAACAAAGAGAAAGGAAATTCACGACATTGAGCACCTGAGGTTCCAAATTCTGATCCAGCGATCTGCAAACTATTGAAACTATTTCTTTCTCGTATAAATTGTCAAAGAGTCCATCAGTTGCTGCTATGACAACATCGCCCTCTTCCAGGTTCACATGGTAAACCTACAAATTGTGTAAAACAAGACCACATATGTTGCAAATATGCTGGTTGAGATGAATCATTCAAGAGGGTCTACTACTTGAGAATAAAGATATCATTGCTTAAGTAACAGCATCGTACCTCTGCTAGTTTTAGGACATCACAGCCTTGCGTAATTTGCAAGGGAAAACAAAAATGATGAAACATTGGAGACGACTTCTGATATACTGTGCCGTCCCTAATGACCATGAATCCTGTATCTCCGATATTGGCAATGTGGAGTTCCTATAAAGTAATTCTACATGATCACATACTGACTCTATCTCGAAAGGATTTCCAATGTAGTATATACCATTAGGGACTAAGTCTCACATTATTGTCAAGATGAGCAATTAAGGCTGTCGATGATCCAGAGGACTTAGTCTCATTGACACCTCTATGAAGAACTTGAACTGGATCAATTATCTTAGCAGTTTCATCAGAAATAATCTTCTGACAATTGCTCATGAGTTCTTGAGAATACATTCCCTTATTAATTCCTGAATATGAACCAAACATATATTCGACAAGATAACAATACACGTGAGTGAGTTTCCGCAAAAATTTGGAAAACTATGTGCAAAATACTTAAATGTACCTTCAAATGACCACTGAGAGACTCCATCAGCAATACCTATCCAGTTGTGGTGAAAGATAAAATAAGCATCTTCCCGACCTGCCAATGCCTGGGCATCATTATTTCTAAATTACTTACCACATAACATAAGCATAAAGATTTCAAAAGTTCAAAAATTGTCAGAATGTTTGACATGACGTTTTTGAGATGGTGGGAAATGAGACTGTGATTAAGATATTACAAGATATGAAAGATCTTGAGATAACCTTGCAGTATACTATTTTTTTTATTATCGAGTGTTAATAATTTAATATTCAACAACTCTCTCTTCTTTTAGTTAAATACTAAACAGAAAAAAAAAAAAAAAATTTTTTTATCACAGGTACCTTAAAGGGGCTTTGGAGTGAAGCCAAACCAGAGTCCACGTAAAATGCTTTGGAAACAACTTCTTCCCTGTTTAAATGTCAAACATCCAATCACAGCAAAACAAGCATACTATAATAAAAGCTGCGATATGATTCCCCAGTATGAAAATACACATAGATATGCATGTAACTGTATCTATGCAAGACAATAATACAGTTTGTTTAAGACAAGAGTAAATTATATCACTTACTAACCTGCCAGAAGCCACTGCAATGGGTTCAAGAATGGCCGTTTCTGGTGCAGGAAGTTGGAGATCTTCCCCTTTTGTATCATCGGCAGTTTTAGATATGTCATCATTATCAGTTATTGTGTCACTCAAATTTATTTCATCTCCTAAGGTTGAAGCCACATTTTCGCCATCATTTTCCTTCATGAATGATAAGTAATTAGAGTGGTGGCACTATATTCTGTATAACAACAGTCTCTGACGTCTCTATCCTTCTACACTGTTAAACTACTTAATGGTTTAGAGTTAGGACTCACCACCTCAGATGTATCGACTACATGCTTCTCAGCGCTGAGATGTGTTGCTTCTGGTTCAACTACAATATTTTCCTCAGCTTCAAAAGTTTTCATAGGGTTTTCCTCAGACGTATCAATTACAGGCTTTTGAGCGATGTCATCAACGCTGCATGGGACTGTGAGCACAGCGGCTGTAGCGGTTGGTTCAACTACAAGATTCTCCTCAGCTTTAATAGTTTTCTCAGGCTTTTCCCTCACAACCATATTGTCATCAATTTCGATGGTGGATGCAGGCGCAACTTTCTCAAGATCATGGGACTGTGAGCCAGATTCAACTAAAATATTCTCCTCAGCTTCAAAAGATTTCATAGGGTTTTCTTCAGACGTATAAACTACAGGCTTTTGAGCGATATCATCATTATGGCAATGTGTTGCTTCTGAAGTTGAAATGAGTTCATCTGGAAGCACAGCAGCTGTAGCTGTTGGTTCAACTACAGGATTCACCTCAGCTTGAATAGTTTTCTCAGGCTTTTCCCTCACAGCCAAATTGTCATCAATTTTGATGGTGGATACAGGCGCAACTTCCTCAAGATCATTGGACTGTGAGCTATGTTGTGAAGTAGATGATCTCGCTCTTGCTTGAACCTCCGTACAAGTATCAGAGGTTTGTCGACAACCATTTGTCTCATGATCTCCTATTTTATTGACTGAAACTTCCTCCATGACTTCAGAAGAAAGAGGCTCTACCTTATATGACTCAACCGTGATTTCATTCACATTAACTGGCTCAGATTTATCAGAAACAACAACATTTTCTTGAGTAGAGCTAGTAGGAATAGCTTCTGCTACAGTAACTATGGAGCTTAGATTGGACACATTAACAGTTTTGGCCTCAACTTTGCCTTCCGTCCGTGATATGTTCACCGTCGTTGAAGTTTCTTTCTTTTTCTTAGTAGGAGCACGAGCCCGTTTACGATCCTTAATTTTGATGACATTGCTAAGATTGGAAGGAGCAGCTCTTTCCTCTTTCTCAAAACTTGTTTCGGTATCAGAATTGACTAAAAACTTCTTCGCATCAGATTTTTCCTTCAATTCAGAAACACGATCGAGATCTTTAACCCCTTGTTTCCTTGAAACTTCACTGGCTTCTTCTGCTATCCTAGCATGTTGCTTCTTCTCTACTTCTACGCATCTAGCTTTTTCTTCAGCCTCCAGATATTTCTCAATTTCACTTGCATCCCCGAACCGAAAGACATGGCTTCCATCTTTAAGCTCTGCAGATCCAAACAACTATTAATATAAGAGTATAGCTCAGATTTCAAAGTACCTAACTTTTTTTATTCTTAGCAATGGAAGCTAATATATCAGACATTTTAAAACATAGGAAGATTTGATGCCTGATACTCAATTTCGACGTAAAATTTGTAATAATTTATAGTAATTGAGGCTTCAGACACTTCAAAAAATTAGGGAAACAAAGGTAAAGCACAAAAATTTGCCGAAAACAGTAGCCTTGTTTCAGGGAGGAAGAGAAAACAAAACAAGGAGAAGATGAAACACGAAGACTTACGAGTGCTGGACACGAGATCGAACTTCTCCGGAGCAGAATTCTTCGGTGGACATGGAGAAGAAGAGGAAGCTGAAGACTGTGAAGGTGAAATGGAATTAGCCAATTGTAGCTGAGAGGACAATCGGAACTCGGAAACCGAGAATCTAACTCCACCCGGAAATCTCTGAAAGAAACCCCATGGACGGTGAAGAGAAGAAGGAAAAATCAGAAAAGTAGGAGCTTGGAGAGAAAATATCTTGTGATCCGCCATAACTTAAAACATTGAAGTCTGTAACAACAGTGTCACAGGTGGTTTAGGCGATGGAGCGAGCACTTGAAGATGATAATTGGGTGACGTTAAAACCGGTGGTAACCCTCTATCTCAATTAGATGTGTTCGCTTCGCACGTACGTATGTGGCTACTGTTTGTTTTTCATTATTGGCTATAAAAGTCATCTCTTTTTTTTTTGGGCTCTTCTCTATCGTGTGGCCGAACCAGTCGTCAATCAAATCCCAAAGCAAGACCAACGATGGTGACTCTAAACGCTTCGTCTCCTCTCACGACCAAGTCGTTTCTACCCTACCGCCACGCTCCTCGCCGTCCGATCTCTTTCTCCCCTGTTTTCGCCGTTCATTCGACTGACCCCAAGAAATCTACCCAATCAGCCTCTGCTTCGGGTAAATGGAGTCTAGACAGTTGGAAATCGATGAAAGCATTGCAACTGCCGGAGTATCCAGATCAGAAGGATTTCGAGTCGGTAATACAGACGCTTTCCTCTTTTCCTCCTATAGTGTTCGCTGGTGAGGCAAGGAAACTGGAGGATAAGCTTGGACAAGCGGCTATGGGTCAGGCCTTTATGCTCCAAGGCGGTGATTGTGCTGAGAGTTTCAAAGAATTCAACGCTAATAACATTAGAGATACCTTTAGGGTTCTTCTCCAGATGGGCGTTGTTCTCATGTTCGGTGGCCAGTTGCCAGTTATCAAGGTCGAATTTTTTGCTCAAGACTCGAATTTTCTAGATGTTTTGAATTTGGTCTATAGAAAGTTTATGATTTTGTGGGTTGAAAATTTTCAGGTGGGAAGAATGGCTGGTCAGTTTGCGAAGCCTAGATCAGACCCATTCGAGGAGAAAGATGGCGTGAAGCTGCCGAGTTACAGAGGAGATAACATAAATGGTGATGCTTTTGATGAGAAATCGAGGATCCCTGATCCTCATAGGATGGTTAGAGCGTACACACAATCTGTGGCAACGTTGAATCTTTTGAGAGCATTTGCAACTGGAGGTTATGCAGCTATGCAAAGAGTTAGCCAGTGGAATCTTGATTTCACCCAGCATAGTGAACAGGGTGACAGGTTCATAAATTCCTCTCTTTGTTGTTTGTTATGATGTTAAAAGCAACTGGAGATCAGCTTTCTTAAGTCAGAAACAGTTTCTTATAACTACTTGTTGTGACTAAACAGGTACCGTGAATTGGCCAATAGAGTTGATGAGGCTTTAGGATTCATGGGTGCAGCTGGACTTACCAATGCTCACCCAATCATGACTACTACTGAGTTTTGGACATCCCATGAGTGCTTACTGCTACCTTATGAGCAAGCACTCACTAGAGAGGATTCAACATCCGGACTTTACTATGATTGCTCTGCGCACATGCTTTGGGTTGGAGAACGAACTCGCCAACTTGATGGTGCTCATGTTGAGTTTCTGAGGGGAATTGCTAACCCCCTTGGAATCAAGGTTCGTGATCAATATGATTGTGCTTTTTAGAATTATCAATTGCCTCGTATTAAAGGAATTGGAAAACCCTTAACAAAGAAAGTGCAGTGGATTTTTGATGAGAAACTGAGAGATGGTGATTGGTGTACTTTAATGCAGGTGAGTGATAAAATGGTCCCTAGTGAGCTGGTTAGGCTGGTAGAGATACTAAACCCTCAAAACAAGCCTGGAAGGATTACAGTTATAGTGAGAATGGGAGCTGAGAATATGCGGGTTAAGCTTCCTCACTTGATTAGAGCAGTACGTGGAGCTGGTCAGATTGTGACTTGGGTTAGTGATCCAATGCACGGAAACACAATCATGGCTCCAGGTGGACTAAAAACTCGTTCTTTCGATGCAATCAGGGTAATATTTCCTCCTTACTTCATCTTCTGTCTTTATATACAATCTTGTGTATGATTCATGTATTTGCCATTAAATAAACTGAATTATATGGTGTGTTTCAGGCGGAATTGAGAGCCTTCTTTGATGTGCATGATCAAGAAGGGAGTTTCCCTGGTGGGGTTCATTTAGAAATGACGGGTCAAAACGTGACAGAATGTGTTGGAGGGTCACGCACCATCACATACAACGACCTAAGCTCGCGTTACCACACTCACTGTGACCCAAGGCTCAACGCGTCCCAGTCTCTGGAGCTTGCATTCATCATTGCAGAGCGTCTGCGAAAGAGAAGGCTCGGGAATCACTTATCATCTGTTGGAGTCTAGAGGATACTTGCCCGAGTTAGTTTATGTGTGTATAGAGAGGCTCTATACTAAGTTGCTAAGTTTTCAGTAATTGATTTTGTGTACCAAGTGAAAACATTGTTGTTTATTGTTTTCTGTGCTGGGGGATGTGCTTTTTTTTCGTTACGCTTTACTTGTTAAAATATGGCGAGTGACAAACTTATTAAACCCGTAAAATCAGTTGTTAATCGTTTAAATTTCTACGCAACTCCTGTAAGAAAAAAACTTCGAGAGTTGGAAAATTTGACTCAAATAAAACGAAAAGTATGATTCCTAATTTTCTGGACTCATTCAACATATCTTGAGCCTTTTGAGAAACCAAAAGAAAGAAGATTGTATTGTATGATGATGATGAAGAAGATTGGAGAAATCAGAATGCGATTTAACACGTGGACACCACTCGTTTATAGAGAGAAGTAAAACACTTTTACCGGAAAGAAAAAAGAGATAACGGGATTCGAGGGATTGAGAGATTACGGAGCCACCACTTCCATGGAGTCTACATTCTCCGCTCTCTCAACCGCCACGGCCACAACGATGGCCAGAACTAGTGGTGGTCCTTCATTACCTCTCCTCACTATTTCTAAAGCTCTTAACCGTCATTTCTCCGGCGCCAGACACCTCCATCCTCGGTTGCTGGCTCGTTGTTCTCCAGCCGTGCGCCGTCTTGGTGGGCTTCACGGCAGTAGCCTTATCTCCTCTAATTCCGCTTTGAGAAGCTTGGGAGCTGCTGTTTTGCCGGTTATCCGACGCCGTTTGCAGTGTTTGTCGAGCTCATCGCCGTCTTTCAGAAGTATTTCAAGTGGCGGCGGTGGTGCAGGAGTTGGTGGGTATAACGGTGGAAATGGTGGCGGAGGTGGCGGAGGATCGGACAGTGGTGATTCCAAGTCGAAATTGGGTGCTGCAGCAAGTGATGGTGTCTCCCTTCCGTCGTCAGATATTATTATCCTCGATGTTGGAGTATGTGCTCTCTCTGTTTCTCTATTCTTCATGATTTCGAATTCATTTCAGTACTGTTATTATGTTGCTAACATCGATCTCTACTCTATTGAAGGGGATGACATGTGGAGGTTGTTCAGCTAGTGTGAAGAAGATATTGGAAAGCCAAGTAAGTGTGAAGTTTATTTACTTTTCTTACTTTTCTTCCTCTCCTGGTCTGCATCTCTCGCCTAAGACCAAATTGGTGTATTCTTTCTTTGTCTCAGAGTATGGTTACCCAATTATTTTGATTTAAAACTCTCTTTTCTTGTTTCCTATTCTTTGATGTATAGCCTCAAGTTGCTTCTGCTAGTGTTAATCTCACCACCGAGACAGCAATAGTGTGGCCTGTACCGGAAGCTAAAAGTGTACCTGATTGGCAAAAGAGTTTAGGGGAGACGCTTGCAAACCATCTGACCAATTGCGGGTTTCAGTCTACTCCTCGAGGTGTGACTCTTAATATTTTTGTGGTGATCCTTTCTTTGTTTTGCTGAAAGTCGCATTTGCTGGGGATCATGATCACTATTTTCCTTATAAGCTTGTTTTGGTCCTTTTAGACTCAGTCTTGCAGGTCTTGTTTGTTTCTGTGATTGGAGTTCCTGCATACTATCTTATTTCATGTGTTTAAAGTTTTTCTGAAACTTCTCACAGTTTACTGTCTAGGAATAGGGTTATTCTGTGATAATACAGGTAGCTAAATGGTTCTAGGGTGCCGAAATATTTTCCCCCAAGTGGTTTTAATCTTTCATGTATCTTGTTTGAAAATAGTGCCTTATTTTTTAGTGCTTCAGTAATGCTAGTTGACTGGAAGTAAAAAAAAAAAAAAACTCATCATCTTTTTGCAAATCCGGTGGATACTTGTGGGGTAGGGGAAGTTCCTGAAGATATTGCAGGAGAGTTTTCACCTTGATAGTACAAAATATTTATCCAGCAGCAATCATTATCGCTATGGTATGTTCTTTGTTTGAAGGAATTTCAGTTTTTTCAATAGTTGACTTGAATTTATTCTGGACTAGTTCTAAGTGTTCTAACTTGATTACTTCTCCTTTCACAGATGATAAAGAGCAGCTGATAAGGGCGAATTGATTGTACACATAAATTTCTGGTGCTAGTGGTTCCATTTATATAGACCTTGTTGTCAGTCCTTGTGATAAATTGATTATCCTAAGGCCGTGTATCTATCTTATGTTTTCCAGTTATGATATGCCTTTTCTGAACCAGACATCATAGCTTTGTAGTTATGATCTTCTTCTATAATGGTCAATTTTCCAAAATGATACATTGCATTTATGTTTTTGATGGCTGACCTTCATTCGGTCATGGATTTCGTAACTGACCTATCACTCGATATGTCATTTTAGCTTGACTAGGGGCTGGATTAAGTTAGTCAACACTCTTTTTGTTGCTCTTTTGTAATTTAGTCGACACTCGTTTTGTTGCTCTTAATGTATTGTTTCGTTATTCATATGGTAAGTCTTAGGCATGTCAGCTTATTAGTCACAGAAAGATTCTGGATGCCCTTGCTTTTCTGGGTCAGGTTATTTTACAGTTGTCTTTCTTGGTATTAGCACTAAGTATCTATCTTTGTTCCAGATTTGGTGACAGAGAATTTCTTCAAAGTTTTCGAAACAAAGACAAAAGACAAGCAGGCTCGCTTAAAAGAGAGTGGTAAATGACTAAATGGTTTCCGCAAATTTGATTTGCTTTTATAAGAAATTGATGTCTTGTTTCTGAAATTTGTATATCACTTGATTGTTTTACAGGCCGTGAGCTTGTTGTTTCATGGGCCCTATGTGCTGTATGCTTGGTTGGCCATTTAACTCACTTTCTAGGTGTTAATGCTCCTTGGATTCATGCAATCCATTCAACGGGGTTCCATGTGTCCTTATGTTTGATTACGCTGCTTGGTCCTGGGCGCAAGCTAGTACTTGATGGTGTCAAGAGCCTTTTGAAGGGTTCTCCAAACATGAACACGCTAGTTGGTCTTGGGGCTTTGTCATCATTTTCTGTTAGCTCACTGGCAGCCATGATTCCAAAATTGGTAATTTAACGATTCTTTCCCTCACACCCTCTACTGTCCAGTGGAAAGAAGTTTTGTTGTGATTATGAAATTTCTTTAGTAGTAAACACTAACGAAATTTTCATTCAAAGCTGAACAAAGCTTTGATCTAAACTTATATATGCAACTAACTTTACCCCTTGTATACGTGAATACCATATGGTCATTTAGATACAAGCGAGTAATCAACTTTCTTCAAGCTTAGATATTTATAACGATAAAATCAATCTGCCATTTTAATCAAGTGTTAGTAGATTGTAAATTTTCTTGCTCTTGTATATATATATAGTCAACTATAACTTTCTGGCAAACTATTTTGCATGAATATTTGGATTTCTAGATTACTTAAGCAAAATATTTTGCATGAATATTTGGAGGGATTATGCATCAATGAGTTTTGAAAATGTTAATTTGAAGTTGAATGAATGACACGTGAAAGATGAGTATTCTGCTTTGTTTAATACATGCTTTAATATTTTGAAACAGAACAATTTGGCTTCATTAACATATTTTACATCAGCTGCATAAGTAATAGTGTTTATCTTTTTATTTCTGGATAATTTTCTGTAAGCTAGGAGTATTAAAATTCTTGATCTCCATATCTGTATTTATCCTTTTGACTGATGGCTGATAGTATATACCTGTAATACTATTTTGACATTCAGGGTTGGAAGACATTTTTTGAGGAACCAGTTATGTTAATAGCTTTTGTATTGCTGGGGAGGAATCTTGAACAGAGAGCTAAAATAAAAGCCACCAGTGATATGACTAGCCTTCTGAGTGTTTTGCCTTCAAAAGCTCGGCTTCTGCTTGATGGGGATCAGCAAAATTCAACTGTTGAAGTTCCTTGTAATAGTCTCTCTGTCGGTGATCTAGTCATCATACTACCAGGAGTAAGAAGCGAGAATTTTCATTCTTATGCATATTATGTTGTTGTTTCCCATTTAGTTATTTTACTGGAAGGAATATTCTCATTCATTCTTATGCAAACTATTAGGAGGATGAACATCTTATTTTAATGTTCTTCTTCGTGTATCCTTTTCATTGACGTTTGGGTTATGTTCTCTTTATTTACCCAGGATCGAGTTCCAGCAGATGGTGTGGTCAAGTCAGGAAGAAGCGCCATTGATGAGTCAAGTTTCACAGGTGAACCATTGCCAGTGACGAAAGAGCCAGGGGTAAGTAAATCTCTATTCCAATCCTATCTATATCTAGTGTAGCCTGAGATAGATGAGAATATTTTGATCACGACTTTTTGGGTCGACACTCCTTTGAACATTTTATAAAAGTTTCATCAACTTTGGAATATTATTTTGTAGATATAATTCAAGTTTTTTTATGAAAAAATATTTTGGCTAGAGTCAAGTCGCAGCAGGATCTATAAACCTGAATGGAACTCTCACTGTCGAAGTGCATAGATCAGGGGGTGAAACTGCAGTGGGGGACATTATTCGTCTGGTTGAAGAGGCTCAGAGTAGAGAAGCACCAGTACAGCATTTGGTTGACAAGGTCTCTTTCTCTCTTTCGTAGTGCATTTTAATACCAATTTCGATTGACATTGATTTCCTCTGTAATGTTGTGGGGCAAAAAAAGTTTAAGTATTTGCATAGTCATGGCAATTTGACAAACCTGTCAGTGAGTTTCCCGGTGCTGGATGGATATTTGATTGAGAAACCGGTTTGTATTGTAAGTTTCAGCAGAGATACTATCTTGTGAATTGCCTTTGTAGATATCATGAATAAGCTGATTTTAACAAAAGATACTAGTTTTCTTATGACAAACATGCTTCTGTGGGTGAATCCTAATTAATGTGACTGAGCCGTCTTCTTATTCCTCGCTCACTGTAAATTTATGGAATCTACTGTGCTAATTCTGTGTTCTAATTTGTAAATAATATGGATAGACTGTAATTTCCATTGTTTGCTTTCTTCCCTTTCCTGTTTGGCCCATGTAGTATTTTAAATTTTAGCTTATTATATCCTCTTAAATCTCTGCATAGCCACAGCGATGTTAAAAGCTGGGAAACTACTGGCACATAGTTTACGTAGGAGAAGACTTTTTTGGTGGTTGGCTTTGTGTTGAAATTGCGATTTTGCACATTTAGATTTAACCAGGACAAAACATTTTTTTTTTTTTTGCAAATACAGGTCGCAGGACGCTTCACATATGGAGTGATGGCACTCTCTGCGGCTACATTTACATTCTGGAATTTATTTGGTGCACATGTTCTTCCTTCTGCACTGCAAAACGGGAGCCCAATGTCTTTAGCCCTTCAACTATCTTGCAGCGTCCTGGTATGCTTTAAATTTATTTACAATTGATTTAAATGTTAATACTTTCATGAGATCAAGCATGTGCAAACAAAGCTTTGAAATCAAATACAACCACCTCAACTGTTGCCGATGATATCACTTAAAAAAAATTAGAGTGGATATGACAAAGTTCGTATTTCACTTTTGACTCTATTAGAACCTTAATAATTTAGATTTATCAAACCAAAAAAGGCTTAAAATTTCTCCATTTTTTATTTATCTCACAGACCTTTATTTGGACCAGGTTGTGGCTTGTCCTTGTGCCCTTGGGTTGGCTACACCAACAGCAATGCTGGTAATTTTTCTACTGAATAAACATTTTTTCTGCTATGAATCAGATAGAGTAAGGCGTTGAAGACCTTGATATATCCCATAGGTTGGTACATCATTAGGAGCAAGAAGAGGATTACTTCTTCGTGGTGGTGATATTCTTGAAAAGTTTTCCTCGGTTGATACTGTTGTCTTCGACAAAACTGGGACACTGACGAAGGGACACCCTGTCGTGACTGAAGTTATTATTCCTGAAGATCCAAGGTCAGGCTCTCTACTGATTCGAAAAAATCAGTGATCTAACTATTCATCATGGGCATATTGATGCTTAGATACTTTCCGTTATGTGTGGCTTACCTATGTTAGGCTTACCTATCTTTTGAAAACTATAAAGTTGATATAGCAAACATTGGATATGAAAGTGGATTAAATTTAGAGTGGAATTTGATGGGAACAAGAGAGACTAGCGAAATATGGAGCAATAGTGTTCAAAATATCTATTTGTTGCATTACGAAGTCTCTCACTGACAAAATATTGTTTCCTTTTTATATGAAGCTTCTTACATACCCAATTTTGCGCCTAAAGCTTTGTCAGGCTTGATATTTTGAATGATTCTGGGCACAGATCTTTGATAGTTTTAAATAATACTTGTTTAAGCATTTTACTGTTCTAAATTAGTTGTTGTTTTCTTGAAATTTTCCCTACTTTGTTTCGTGAAAACATCTGAGTCCTCATGTTCTTAAACAGAGACAATTTGAGTGATTCTTGGTCAGAAGTTGAGGTTTTGATGTTAGCAGCTGCTGTTGAATCAAACACTACGCACCCTGTAGGGAAAGCGATTATAAAAGCAGCCCGGGCTCGTAATTGTCCAACTATGAAGGTAAGACTGAATGATTATCATTTCCCTAGTTTGATGAAGTTAATGAACTCCATCACTGCAGGCAGAGGATGGAACATTTACTGAAGAACCAGGGTCTGGTGCTTTTGCTATTGTCAATAATAAGAGGGTTACAGTTGGGACTCTAGAATGGGTTCAGAGGTATAATATGTGCATCCTTTGTTTAAGTGGTTTGTTTGCTAATTTAGTAGTGATTTGGCTCCTGATAAGTAATCATCGCGTTTATGCAATTTTTGTTGATGATGTGGTCATTGCTGTCACAATTTTGACCTACTTCTGCTGCCTGGCCACAAGTCAAGATTATACATCTATTCTTTTTTTCTCCATAGGATCGTACATATCTAAGCATAAGTATTTGTGGGACATGTGAAGAATATACTGATCAAGCATAAGGAAGTTGCAGGTTTTTGAACTGTAAAAAGACAGAAACTTCTCTTTTTAATTCACTCTTGCGCTATGCAGACATGGAGCCATCAAGAACTCATTGCATGCATTAGAAGAACATGAATTTAACAACCAGTCTGTTGTGTATATTGCGGTGGATAATACACTTGCTGCAGTCATCCGTTTTGAAGATAAAATCAGGGAAGAATCTGCTCAAGTTGTTGAGAATTTGACTCGCCAGGGAATTGATGTGTACATGCTGTCTGGTGACAAGAGGAATGCTGCCAATTATGTAGCTTCTGTCGTTGGAATTAATCAAGAACGGGTATGTTCTTATACTTGGATTGATAAAACTTCTTTGGGAGTTTTGGCATGTATAGTTTGTTAAAAGGTGCTATTTGGTGAGAAGTACCAAACATTTAAAGTGACGGCATTGAATCAGTGATTGAGCTGTAGGCATAAACCTCATTTTGAACTACTGACTGTCATTAGTCAGATACTCAGATATAGTTCGTGCAATCTCCTTAATCCCTTAAAATGCCTGATCTAGTTTGTTATATACAGGTTATAGCAGGAGTTAAACCAGCAGAGAAAAAGAACTTTATCAATGAACTTCAAAAGAATAAGAAGATTGTTGCAATGGTGGGCGATGGAATAAACGATGCTGCTGCTCTGGCATCATCTGATGTTGGAGTGGCCATGGGTGGTGGTGCAGGAGCGGCCAGTGAGGTGTCTCCCGTTGTCTTGATGGGCAATCGGTTAACACAGGTTTCTCATATTATACCCACAACACTAGTACCTTTTTTCATTTTATTGTGCAACAAAGTAAGAGCTCCAGTTATCACTGCCGTTTGTTCAAATATATCCTTAGGCTCATGGTTTAGGGTTTAGGATTAGGGTTCGGGTTTAGGGGATAAGGTTAGTGTAGGAAATCAATCTAAACCCTATACCCTAAACCTAAACCCTTAACCCTAAACTATATACTCTAAACATAAACCCTGACCCCTAAACCTTATTTTATTGACTACAGTAGTGACACTAACCCTAAACCCTAAAAACTATCCTAAATCCTAAACACTATACCCTAAATCCTAAACACCATACCACCCTAAACCTTAGTATGTTGACTACAATAGTAACAAACTGAAGTTATCTAATGAAACTTTTTTAAAATTTGTGGACTAGCCATCAAGCATCTTCATTTAGATGTATAAATTTTTAATTGATGCGTAAAATTGCTGGTCACATGACACTGCGCTTTCTTACTGAAAAAGGGTTTTAGATGCTTCGCTTTGGCTTCAATGAATTTGGGCACATGTAGTTAGTATTTAAATGATTTCCTTGCAGTTGCTTGATGCAATGGAGCTAAGTCGGCAAACCATGAAGACTGTGAAGCAGAATCTTTGGTGGGCGTTTGGATACAACATTGTAAGTTGTTCTGCATTTTCATGTCTTAATTTTCTTACTGGAATCATTTTGAATATCTAATGAGTTAATAATGTCTTTTGTTCTGTTTATCTAAAACTATCTAGGTAGGAATCCCAATTGCGGCTGGAGTGTTGCTACCATTTACTGGAACCATGTTGACTCCATCAATGGCGGGGGCTCTCATGGGTGTAAGCTCTCTGGGTGTCATGACTAATTCCTTACTTCTGAGGTACAGATTCTTCTCAAACCGAAAAGATAAAAATGACAAATGGGAACCAAAAGAGTCAACAAAGCAGTCACATGAGAATACAAGATGGAAGGAAAGGTCTTAAATGGGGCATTTCCACTATATTGAGGCTCGGTTTTGTGATTTTTGCAGAGTTAAAGTCTGTATAGGTTTTTACTTTTCATTCTTAGGAAAATTTTCGTGTGTTTATTCTTGCGAGGGTTTGTTAGGTATTGATACTTTGGAGAATCATCTCGATTGATTTTTCAGGCAATTCCTCGAGCTTCTAACATTTAGCCACAATAACATTCAAAACTCTGATTTGCTTTGGCATTTGATACTCTGGAATTTGATTTTGTATAAAAATCATAGTGCGGAAGCGAAATAAAGATTGTCTCATACGAAATAAAGATTCAAAATTCATGTCACATAGCAAAATTTATTGCCAGAGCAAGTCCCTTTTTTTTTTATTCCAATACAGTACTCAGTCTGGGACGAGCCAAAACAAATCAATCAATAGAATAACAAATACAGAATCAATTATCAACTCTCAATACAAAAATTCATCTTGTTTCTTCTATACTTTAGAACCAATCGCACTTACAGAACAATGTTTAGAAGAAAATTTTATCCCCGGACTTGGTTTGTGTTTCGTGTTCTTCGACAATTTAAGGAAACTTGAGCATAGATGAAAACCAGTAGTTTGATCAGTCCAGTTCATACCATATAAGTCATTCCAACTTGCATCAAATGTGAATGCGGAACGCTTAGGTTTGTTATCCCTCTCCTGCAGTTCTTCCTCAAGAAAGCATACATGTAATTTATCACCAGCTTCTTAAGAAACCAAGAATCCTTAGTAGCCCTTATGTCCCCATGCCCCAGTAGATACACAACTCCTGACTCTTTTGCTTTGTGAATAAACGACAATTCCTTTTCTAGACTCTGCTCCACATCCAACGCCGTTGAAGGACCTGCCCCAAAATCTATGCTGGCCCTTCTTCTTTCCACAGGTCGCTTGTTTGATAATTCCATGTGCTCAGCTAAGAGAGGCACTCCAAGTGAATACACACTTCCATTGGGTGCTATCAAAACTCTGGACAGAGTCATATCATCCTCGGAATCTGTATCATTATGGTCTCCATCACTCTCAAGTGCACGCTCTTGTGCTTCCTTACGAATAAATTTTTCTAGACTCTCAATCAGTATTTGCTCAAAGGCCTGGTGATTTTCCTTCCGCACATCTTTGTATCCATACCTGTTGTAAACGCACAGCACTTTATATATGAAAACTTATTTATAATAACTAAATTGTCTTCAATTTGAAAACGGTTGCTATGTTTACCTGGCAACACAGCGGAATAAATGGTAACTTCTTGGGCAGACACGTCTGAAAAGAAACCTCTCAGTCTGAGGCACACTTGGAACAGGGACATACTTTATACACACAAAGATAACCATGGAATGGATTGCAGGAAGGGTGGTTAGAAAATGACCAAAAATTGCTGGAACTCCTTTTGCTAGCTCATTATAAAGAAGACCAATACCGGGTGCTCTAATCGTCCCTAGGTTACTGCCCAGTTCTCGTAGTAGGTCCATTGGTAGCTTTTTCTGGACTTCAGTTTCATACTTCAGTTTACTCCCGTAGTTCCAAACGAACATTATGAGAAACATGATTGTAGCAAAAACCAGGATTATCCAACTTCCATCAGCCACACTTGAACAAACTGATGAGAAGAAAATCAATTCGACTGCCAGGGAAACAAATGCAAACAAGCTCACAACTATGATGTTCGTCTGCCAGATAAGAAGCATGATAAGGGTCACCAAAATAGTTGTAGTCATCATAATTCCTAGCTCTGCGATGCCTGTAGATCCAAATCCAAAACCACAGCATTGATATCTCTAGGATTAATGGACAAGCCACACACAAAAAATGCAAAGAGAAAGTTATCTTTATAACAGAAAAACATCATACACCATGTACCAGAACTTAACTTTCAGTAACTTTTTCGGTAAAACTAATTAGAAATGACTAAACGGGTTTCAGCCAAATATTTATATTTTCCCCAAACGAGATGCTACGAGAAGAAAACATTACCATACGCGTTTCCAATCGCGAAAATGTTTGAGGTAGAGCAGACAACGGTCAGACACACCACCAGAAGGAACCAGTTAAGAACCGGTATATAAATCTGTCCAATGAATTTCTTTGAGGTGTGGATGATTTTAAGACGTGGGAAACAGCCTAGTGCTATTGATTGTTTGATGCATGTAAATGTGGCTGTTGTCATAGCACGACTGGCAATTAAAGCAGCAATATTTGAAATGAGAAAGACTGGCCAAAATAAAGAACCTGAAACAAAAAGAGAGTAACAAACAGTTAGAAACGTGAAGTGAGAGGTAAAATCAAGCCAGCAAATGAAGGAATACCCTTGTTGATCTTGACGTACTGTGGAAGCTAGTGGATCTTACTTGGAACTGACGAAAAGAAAGCATCCCCAGCATCGCTGAAGTTTTCAGAAAGGTACGCAGCTTGACCCAAATAACCCAGCAAGAGGCAAGGTAACACCAGAAGGATAAAAGTAAGCTGCAGATAAACACTACCACTGAATCAAAAGTTCAGATGACTCTAGAAAAGACAGCTATTAGAAGAGCAGTGGGAAATAATCAGTATCTATCTCCTTAAATTACCTGGACCGAGTGAACGGTAAAATAGCTAAGATCTGCAAACATGGCCTCCGATCCTGAGATCCACATCCACATGTATAAAATGAGCAATGAAATTTAGTCAAAAAGTCATTCAGTATATTTAAGCTTTTAAAAATATATCCCAGAATATGAGATTTACCAGTTGCACACAGAACGCAACCCCCAAGTGCATACCATGCATTTACAGAGTTTCTCTTGAAAAAGAAATAGATATATGCAGGATTAAACGCTTTAAAAACGCTGCTGTCATATTTAATGAGGTTGTAAATTCCAATGCCAGCAAGACAAAAAAACCACAGAAGTAAAGCAGGACCCAAAACAAGCCCCAGTTTGCTGGTTCCATATTTTTGAACACTGAACAAGATCACAAGAAAGCTGACTGATATCACGACCACCTGATCTGCAAATGATGCCATAGTTAGAATATTTTCACAAAAAAATAGGTCACGATAGCTCATAAAGATAAGATTATGTTTGTTGAAAGCTTAATAGAATCATTAGTTGAGGGGGAAGGAGAGTTTATCCTCTTGTTTCATTTTTCTTTGCTGTATCTATAATCTAACTGAAGTCAAGAGACCTAGGATGCAACCATTAAACCCCATATAGAATTGTCTGGTCCAAGGAATACATAAATCCAAGGAAGGTTTTACGATTTGTGAAAATTAGAAGAAATCATGCTCATGACCATAAATAGGCTAATGAATGTCAACTACAGTTACAAGTTACCTTGTTCTATAGCACCAACTCCAACCTTCAGACCACCTATAGCAGACATTACTGTGTCCAAAAAGAGGATAGAGTTAACTGCAGATTATTTATGCAATAGTAATGCTCACATTTCTTTTCCCCTATAATTGGTATATGACATATGAACAAACAATGTAGCTGACAGCATATTAGTACCTGACATTGCAGGCGTAACAACGGCATCGGCAATAACCATAGCAGTGCCGGCAAGAACTAAAATAAGAAGAAGCTTTTTCAAGGCCATTGACGCCTCCAGTCTTTCTTTTATTATCAAGGACCTTTCAAGTTCTGAAGATGGAACCTTCAAACCAAAGCCTGATATGCGAGCATCTGATGGAAGTTGATTTGGGATAAGGCTAACATTTGCGTGCCTACAGATCAACGAATACAAAGCAAAAGTACCACCTGCAGTTCATTTCCAAAACATAAGGTTTTTTACCGAAGTTTAAAATTAACACCAGATAGGGGAAAGAGAAATACCTTCACCATCATCATTGGCCCAAAGAACAAAATGTACATACTTTACAAGAGGGATCAATATTAAAGTGTATATCACCAATGACAAAGCTCCAATTATGTCATCTTTGTCGTTAATTGGAGATCTTCTGAACATGACACTGAAGGTATACAATGGACTAGTACCGATATCACCAAATACAACCCCTAGAGTCTGCAAAGCAAGTATGAGTTTCTTTCCTATGCCAGACTCCTACAAAAACAGATTAGCAAGTTCCTCAACTTAATCAGATCGAGAAGTAAACAACATGTAGAAGAAGATAACCAACATTCACACTCAAATGATAAGGTAAATTTCGAATAAAATGGTAAACCTCGATTTCGTTTTTCTGAGTTCCAGGAATCTCAAGTGCGTCAACATCGAAAGAGTCAACGGCAGGGCTAGTTCGAATCAAACGCTGCTCCACATTGTCATCCTCATCATCGGAATCCATTTCCGCGTGATTATGGTCGTCGTATCCATCATCGTCGTAATCTTCGTTAACCTCATAGTCATCCTTCTCATCAAACACCCATCGTGACAATGACGTCGTCGAATCGTCTCCGGCTATCTCCTCATCAATCTCAGACCCATCGCCTCCGCTGCTTTCTTCTTCCACGTGAAACATCGATCACCGTCGGAAAACACTGAAGATCTCGTGACTGTGATTCAGATTCGTATCTCTGATCCAAGGAAACAAGATTAGAAAAATGGTGTTTCTGAGAATTGGGATTGAGAGATGATAGATGATCTACAATGAAGGACCTGGCACGACTGAGAAAGAAGCTTACACGTGTCTAATCGATATTGAACGGTTTAACCGAAGGATATTTGCTTAACCATAAGTAAACCAGATCTCGATAGATTAAATCGGGTCCTCGATTAGTCAAATATATATTTTTTTTTTAATAGTCAAATATATTTCACACAGGCGAAGTTCAAGATGAGTACGACTCTGCTGCGACTGTGCTACACACTCATCAGAAGTCACAAAGAGAAGAGAAGAGACGAGAATCAATCACCCAGACCCAGTCATGGCTTCAGCTTCTTCCTCTGCATTTGCGTCGCTCTCTTATCAATTCCGTTCAAAAGAACCGATCTTTACATCAAAAGTTTCCTCTTTTAGCTCGACGGCTTTAACAGGAAGGAGAGTATCTGGATCTATTAAAGCAGCTCAAGTGACAAGTCATGAGAACTCTAGACGACGCACTCAGAATGTCGAAGGCGATATATTTGTTGGTATATAAAGTATATATATATATATATTTTTTTTAGTTTTATAGCTGATCGAAAACTGAGAGAGATCAATAACGCCCTCTCTCTCTCCCTCAATGGATTTTTTGCAGACAACACTTGTATTGATTGTGATACATGTCGTTGGATGGTTCCGGTAAGCTTTTCTGCTCTGAAATCTATGAAGCTTCAAATATTTTTCTGTTCTGCCTCCTGTCTTGTGGGTCCTTTGGGTGGTCCTATGAAATAGAGGAACAGTTCCATTGTTTTAAGCATTTGGTAGGGTAAAGTAGTTGTGGGTGTTCAATTTGGGTACTGGGAAGTCGATGTCTTAGTCTTGATCTCGAAGAATGATAAACTAACTCTGGATTTTGTTTAGCTTTTTGAATTGGCATGTTTTCAATAGAAGCTGTGAATAACATCTCGAAGATAGTGTGATATGATCAAAGTCATTACAATAGAAGACGACATTAGAATATTCATGTACTAGTTGTTTGTTGGCAAGCTAAATAAAGCAGCTGTTAGAGGAGAAATTTAATTTCGCTTTACATTTGTTTAGCCAATTCTTAAACCGTCTTTTCTGCTTTATCTTCACAGGAAGTATTCACCCGAAAGGACAACATGTCTGCGGTTATTAAACAACCAACCTGTAAGGAGGAAAGGCTGAATGCTCTTCAGGTGTCGTAGCAACCTTGATTTCTTTTTCCTTCTGTTGAATGTCTGAAACACACACTGAGATGTTTTTTAATATTTTATTTTTGATAGCGTTTTGGGTACCTTTAGGTCCTTGTCTGTGGATATGTTTGTATAGAAGTTCAGACTGAGAAATTCCTTATGATAGACAAAAATTTCCCTCTTTAGATGATTCACGAAAAAATTATGGGAGGTTGTCCTAGTTACCCCTTGTTTCTTGTTTCTTTCAGGCCTTATTATCTTGTCCCACGGGCTCTATACGCACTGAAACTCCACCTACTGACATAGGGGAAGCTCAAGATAGCTTTCCACTTGCAGTGGACAAAGACACACTCCCTGTAAGCTTCTCATCCGCTAAGCTTTCATCTTTTAGGAAAGTAACAATGTTTAGATAGTTGTACTAAGCATGCCTCGAAAATATTTGAAATGTTGTCTTCATGTTTTGAATAGCTGTAGATTTAGTTGTCTTTCAGTTTTTAACGGATAGAGCTCCACGACAAATAAGATTTCTTTGTTTGGCTTCCTGCTTTCGCTGAGGTTATAAATTTTGAGCTTTGTATTATGCTCAGGGTGTTTTTCATTGTGGGTTTCATTCCAAGAAGTCCTATGGAGCAACTTCCTACTTAATTCTTCATCGTGAGGGAAATATACTTGTTGATAGGTATGACGTATCATGAATTCTTATATTCTTTTTTGTTTAGCAGCTTATACTTGATATACTTTGGTATGGCAATTAACTCGACACAACTGATAAACCAAGGTTTTGTTGTTTGCTGCAGTCCTAGGTACATGGAGAAACTTGCTCGAAAGATTGAGATGATGGGTGGTGTACGCTACATGTTTTTGACACACAGGTAGAGTTGATAACACCAAAAGGAGAAACTCCTTGTTTTCTCTCTTATTATTACTGTAACAGGGATAAGCTGTTTCATTGTTCAGGGATGATGTTGCAGATCACAAGAAATGGGCAGATCGATTCAAGTCTACCAGAATTCTGCATTCTGAAGATGTAAGTATTTGAATTTTATCGCATCTCTTTAGTCTTTACTAAATTCTCTGCACATTCTCGATTGTTTTTCAACATGTAGATTTTTTGACAAAAAGCTTGCTGAGTTACAAAGATCTTAGATTTTTGATTATATGCACTGTAGAAAACAGAAAAGGATTCTGAGGTTGGATAAAAGTCAAACACAAACTAGCTAGGAAAATAATTTGTTACTCAACTAGCTTTAATTGACTATTTAGGGATTATTACTTTGTTAGGTTGAACCTTCGACCTCTGATGTGGAGTTAAAGCTGGAAGGAAGTGGACCATGGAGCATCTATGAAGATGTCGAGCTTATACACACTCCTGGTCATTCAGAAGTAAGTTTGTCCAACTGCAAGAACATATAAACCATTTTTGGTTAGAAAGAATTTCGTTATGATCTTGTGATAAGAGCCTAGTACAAAATAAATTGCAGGGATCAGTGTGCCTGTTCCATAGGCCCCTCAAGGCATTATTCACTGGAGACCATGTAATAATGACCGAATCTGGATTGAGCATTTTAGAGCAGTACAATCACGGTTCAGGTAAAGACTTATCTGTTGAAATGTCTTTGGATTGAATGTTTTCGAATATCTCATTCAAGAGCATAGAAAGATATACGTAAATGTTGGGGTGTCTGTGGCAGTGCCTCTCCAGCTCGAGAACGTAGAAAAGTTGATCAACCTGGATTTCAATTGGCTTATACCGGGTTAGTGCACTTTTTCTATACTGTATATGCCTACTTATGCTTTACTTAAATGGTGATTTTGGATTCTGATGGCGGTTTTGTAAACCAGGACATGGAAGAAGAGTACATTTCAAAGATGGAGAAGAGAAGGCGAAGAATCTGGAAGCACTTGTTCAGAAGCACAGGGAGAAACAACTTGTTTCTTTTAGCAAATCCGGGGAAGCTTAAGACAAACTTTTGTATGCTGGTTGTTTCTAAACCTGTGAACCAAACTAAACCAGACCGAATGTATCTTAAGATGGTTTGTTTGACTTGAACCTGGCGGGTACACACATTAGAGATAATCCCACGCGGGATAATGTATTTCTATGTAACATAATAATTTATAATGCTTAGACGCTTATCAAAGTGAAACAAAGATCGCGAGTAAAAAAGACTCTTTCCTAAAAATCCTAATGTAACTGTTTAGATTCACTATTGTATTTCAGCTAAATTGTCCATGGCTATTTCAAATTGATTCGTTAGATCAACCTCACATTCTGCTCAGAGATCATAGACCACTTCATTTTGAAAGTTTTCTAACACATCAAACTCATGGTGGTCCAGTGATTGAATATTTATGGAAATCAATGTCTTAAATAGCACAAATACTCGGGAACATCACACACGTCGGGAACGTTAGATAAATAAATGTAAAAAGAAAATGCACTGATGATATTCACAAATTTAGCAGTAGATTAGTGATCGGAAACCAATGTCACCAAAATTTAACATTTATAAGTGGCATCTTTTAATTAACAACGCTCATTCAGAGACAAAAATAAATTTCATTGAATCAGTCACAAATCTATTTTCAACCACTCCACTAACTAAGTGGAGCTTCACTCAGAAACTGCCACGAAACATTCCCCACCTACAAAGATAACAAATACTAGTAATATAGAGCACTCCCTCCCTCCCCTTGTTGCTTCCCACTACAAAATTGTTACTATAATAAATAAGCATGTCATTAACATTATGCCTATATATATACAAATCCATCGTCTGACCAAATATATATTCACATCATAGATTTCAAACCCGTTGACAAAAGACAAAAACAAAAGAGATGGGAGGTGGTGGAGTGATGAGGACAGTGGTTATCTTAGCAGTAGCTTTTTTCATGATAGGCTCCGAAAATTTCCACGTGGCAACAGCTCAGGTCTGTGGAGCTAACTTGTCGGGACTGATGAATGAGTGTCAACGTTACATCAGCAACGCCGGACCACCGTCTCGGTCGTGCTGCGCTCTAATCCGTCCCATCGACGTACCTTGTGCATGCCGCTACGTTTCAAGGGATGTTACCAACTATATTGATATGGACAAAGTGGTTTACGTTGCTCGTTCTTGCGGCAAGAAGATCCCCTCCGGTTACAAATGTGGAAGTAAGTAGTATTTTTATTTTGTTTCTTGATATTGTATTTTAGTATTTATTAAGCATATGTCATAACTTGGCTTTAATCTGTTATATAGGTTACACCATTCTGAAGGCGTAAAGAGAGGAAAGCCACCAACAGGATTTGAATTGCCATAAAATAGTGTCTGAATAATGATGATGTGAGGGTTTTGGGTCTTTTATATGTAATAAGTTTTATGTAAAATCAAAATGTAGGTGATGGTTGGAATATAATGAGACGGTAGTAGTTTGCGAGTAATAAAAATCAAATGATAGTGTGTTTATGACTATTTTTATTTTAGGAACACCGAAAAAAAAAATCTGAACTAGTGAAGTACTGAGTAATAACAAATAAAAATATAAAATAATTAAACTAAGACAAAAATAAGTAAAAATAAGTAAATTAAAATAAAATAAAAACAAATTTCCACACAAAAAAAAAAGTAATGGGAAAATAAAACCCACGTACAACATTGTTTTTTTTTTTTTTTTGGTAAAAAACGTACAACATTGTTCCTCACGCGGAAAGTTACCAAAACCACGAGAGCCCCAAATTTACAATACCTGCGGCTTCTCTTTAGCCTCTTGTTTTCGTTCTGTACCACTTTCTCGACTCACCTTTATAAACCCACGCAACTCCAAACACGTAGGCTAGATCCAAAGATTAAAAACTCACACATTGTTAAAGAGGTTTTTTTGAAAAGAAACAAAGATGAATGCCGGAAAGCAAGCTTCGTGGGCGGTGGCGACGGCTATCGCGGCGGTGGAAGTGCTAAAGGACCAAGGCGTTGCTCGGTGGAACTACCCTCTTCGTTTACTCCACAAAGAAGCAATGGCTCGCGTCCGTACCATCACAGTTCCATCTCGTCCCTCTCCTCCTCCTCCGTCTTCATCTTCAGCTGATGTCATGAGATCCTCCAAACCCATGACCACCACACCCTTTGAGAAATCCTTTGAGAAAGCAATGGGGCTTAGCTGCTTTGGTCCAACAACCGTTAGATTCTAGATCACTAGGTGTACGTAGGTAAATCAGAATGTGCGTCTATGACGACTTGTTTTGTCATTTGTGTTACCACATCATCAGGTCCACCATATGTTAATTGTACTTGCCTACTTGGAACCATTGTTCCAGCTTAAACAATCCTTAAATCAATTTTGAAATAAAATAAATCTAGCTAATAAATCAAAAAAAAACCGGAAAGGTGAAGCCGGTTTAACTATACCGAGAAGGATCTTGGCACAATAAAGTCCACACATCACACACATATACACATCAGAAAAATCAGATGTCCAACGTCGTCTAGGCAGTGGACGCAAGCAATTTGTTGTGACTCGTGAGGTGGGACAAGCTGAGAGAATAATGCCCACATACATACATATCACTGTTGTTCACTTAAATTAACCCATTTATGGTCAAAAACACTTTGCCAACTTTTAAATAAAGGTAAGCCTCATTATATTACCACCACCACCACACACCACGCCCGATAAGTCAGCAACTACTCCTAAACCCAAGTTAAACCTAATCAATATAATTTAATATTAGACCGACTTCGTGAGCGTAGTACTACATACATATTATTCTTCTTTTTATCAAAACATATTTAACCATTAATATTTCTAGCATCAAAATTTAATCATATGAAGAAATTTCATATTTTATTGTTTCCTGTATTAAATTTATACTTTCAAATATTGTAACATTTTTCCTTTTAGAAAACGATTATTATGGGTGAATTAAGATGATAGATACCGTCAACCTACTTTTGTTGACCAAAACTTGGTTCTAAAAGAAAGAAAGCAAAATAGATAACAAAGATGAAGACGACTCTCTCATCTTCTTTTCTCTGTTTTTTCTTCTTTTCCTCTCCAATCTTTCTCTCTCTCTCTATAGAGCTTGTTGATTGATGATCTTGAAGCAAGAATCATGAGGAGATTCCTTCACAGATTTCTCTTGGAGGATAACGAAACCTTATCGGACTCTTACTGTAAATACAAATGCATCGAGAAGTTGAAAAGTATAGGCTACTGTTCATCCGATTGTCTTGACGAGTGTCCTTCCATATGCCAGATCGTCGTAGTTCCAGGTCTTTCTCCGCCTGCAGCGCTCCACCACGACGATAACCTTAAGAGGATCTTGATCATCGCGGCTTCATCTATCATCACAACTCTGTTTCTCCTTACTTTACTTGTCCTCTGCTTCAAGTTTTACTATAGGAGAAGATCATTGACAATATCAAGAAGATGGAGCATGGAAGAGGCTAGGAACTGGGATTTTGATGGACCGTCACCGGTTATCGTCGACCATCCGATTTGGCATATCAGAACCATCGGCTTGAATCCAACGGTTATCAGTTCGATCAAAGTGTGCCAGTATAGTAAAAAAGATGGTGTTGTGGAAGGAACTGATTGTTCCGTATGTTTAAGCGAATTCGAAGAAGAAGAGACGCTTAGATTGTTACCAAAGTGTAGACACGCTTTTCATCTTTCTTGTATTGATACTTGGCTTAGATCACACACCAATTGCCCTCTCTGTCGTGCTCCTATCGTCGTGGCTAACACGATGATGATTGATGATGGTAGTAGTGAGGGTCAAGAGGAGATCGGTGTGATGATTCCGGAAGAAAGTGGAGATGATGATGATATCGATGAAGAAATCGAGGAAGAAAGAGATGGGTTTGTTAGTAATATTGTTAGTAGAGATCATCATGGTGAATCATCGCCGCAGCGAGTGAGACGATCAGTGTCGTTGGATTCGTTATCTGGTTTAAGGATAAGTGAACTTGTTGTCGGTAGAGAAAAGGAGAAGTTGAAAAGAGGCAATATTGGATCATCTATTGTTGTTGGGAGGTCAAGTTTCTTGAAGAGATCTATCTCTTACAGTGGAAAGTAGTAAGAAAAACAAGAGATGTTCATTGCTATATGAAATAAAACAACAAGTCCATCAAGTAAGTTTCTTGGGGAAGAAAATCCAAATCAAACCCTTAAAAGAGATAATAGATTGTATGTATAACCCAAGGTGATGATATACGATTTTGTTTATCAGAGCTGCTACTACTCTTTGTAAAGTCAAAAGAGTTAGATCTGCAGCTTCTTCTCATACTCTGCTTTAGATACTCTTGGAATTTTGGATTATGTTGATAAGTATACGATACACCAAAGTTTCATTATACTTGTTTTTTGGGTTATCATATCTGGATTTTAATTAATTTCAGATAACTGTGTCTTATGTGAATGGGATTTTACATTTATTTAAAGTGGATTACTGGATTTGTTGAACTCTTCTTATCGTTTTAAGTTCCAAACGCTGCGTTTCATTAAGAGCAAGGAAGAAAAGACAGTAGAAGTCTTCTTCTTCTTCATTTTTTAGTGTCTTCTCCCAGACAAGACAACTCTTCTTCGTATCTTTTTCA
Source organism: Capsella rubella (assembly GCF_000375325.1). NCBI lineage: Eukaryota > Viridiplantae > Streptophyta > Magnoliopsida > Brassicales > Brassicaceae > Capsella > Capsella rubella. The sequence goes on along the minus strand of NW_006238917.1, from coordinate 2,540,771 downwards.
ACGAGAGAACATTTACCAAATGTATTTCTTCAAGGAGAAGTCATCATCTTTACCGATTTAGGTTAGATTTTTGCCTGAATTCAGAATTTGAGTTTAAGTTTTACGGCTTGGCGTTAGGGTCGCTGTTAGTGGAACTTATGCAAATGAATGAATGATGATTTGGATTGGTGCTATGATTGTGGTTGGTTTGATGTTATGCGATATACATACAGTAGAAGTTATATCGTTGTCGAGATGATTGATCGGAGCCACATTGCATGTCTATCGATCTTTATCCACTCCCACTGGTTGATGATGTTTGATTTTAGAAATTAGGGTTTGTTTGAAATTGGGGATTATCATTTTTTTTGGTCATCTGCTTACACAAATCATGCTGTTTAATTCTCCTTCAAATAAACTTCACGCTGTTTTTTCATAGAGAAAACGACACGATAGAGAAACTAGATTTAATAGAACTGTTAAACTGAGATGACGTCATCTATAAAATGGGTAGGTGAAATTTTCTTTCCTTTTTTAGTTTCCTTTTTTGTTGTTGACTAAGGTCAGATTTGTGTTTGGGTATGTATTAACATTCAATTTAACAAAAAGGTTTTTTTTTTTTTCTAGTTGTCGTGCAAATCTTGGAAGTGTAGATGCTTTACAAAAATACTTAAGTACATGTTTAAGTCTTGGTGATATTTAGATTTTTTTTTTTTGCTGTCATTTGCTGAAAACAATAGCTTAGCTAGTTACTATAAACTTAATTGTAGCAAATTTCCCTGAAATGAATCATGTTAAACCCTTAAAATCCATCCAAAGTCAAAGAGTTTAAGTTTTTTTCTGCATTAGTAAAGCTTAATTATGGTAAGCTACTTTGGTGAGGGTGGGGTCAAAAGCTGGCACGACACAAAAACTTTGGTTTCTCCGTCTTTGTTGGAGAAATGCATTCACATCCACTTCTTACCCAAAATATAAAATAAAAATAAATCAAATTATTTAATTTAGTTTTCTTGAAAGCCCTTCTCTTGTTTATTGTCATAGGAATGCTCTTTCAGATGCCTTGTGCTTTGTTGATCCAGATTCGATAATACCCAACTTTACTCTCTCTACACCTCTTTCATGGCAGCCTCTCCCTCACATTTGTCTCTCTCCCTTGATCCTTCTCCTTCTTCCACGTCTCTCTTTCATCTGCAATCTCAAGCGGTATGTTTCTCAATTCTCTCTCTCTCTCTCTCACTGTTTCATTCAATATCTGTTTAATCCTATTTGCATTTTGTTTCAGATCTTCGGTTCCAAGCACAATTCAAAGGAATATTTGAAAACCCAGCTCAGAATTCCAGCTTCTTTCAGGTAATTTCTGGCCTTTTTCTGATTTGGGATTGCTGCTCTATCTGATTTTCATTAAGTGTTGACAATACGTAATAAGCATCTAAGAGAGGACTCACATGGTGTTGTACTTTGTTAGGGACCCCTTTCGTTAGTACAGCTTATGTATATTTTATATCTTTATAGTAGTTTGTGTTTTTTATGCTTCAAATGGCAAAAAAATCTCAGTGGAGTTGTTTTCTAATATTCAAATGATCTGATTTAGTTTTTTACTTTTGTGGTGTTTGCAGAGTAAAATCTGCCAACTTGCGACTGATGGCGTCAGGCAACACACCTGGACTGACTCATGAAGCTAATGGGGTTGCAATTGATAGAGAAAATAACACTGACGTATTTGACGACATGAAACAGCGCTTCCTTACCTTCAAGAAGCTTAAGTACATGTAAGTGGCAGAGTACCAGTTTACTAAGTTTTTTTTTTGCTTTTTCAATGGTTTATGTATTATTTATTTACTTTTCTTTTACCTCGCCCTGATGATATACTCTTGAGCAGGGATAACTTAGAACACTACAAAAATTTGGCAGAAGCTCAAGCTCCAAAGGTAGCTTTTTCACTTTACAAATGCTTGTGAGATATCTTATGTTGTCTGGGGAAAGGAATTGCTGCTAACAGTTTTAAGCAACAGTTTCTGGTGATTGCTTGTGCAGACTCTAGGGTTTGTCCTTCTGCCATCCTGGGATTGCAACCGGGTGACGCATTCACTGTTCGTAACATTGCAAATTTAGTACCTCCATATGAGGTAATACAATTTAGTGAAGATTTCCATTTTTTGTTTTATAGCCTGCTTCATCTTTTGATATAGTACCATTTTTTTGTTGCGTGAAGTCTGGACCTACTGAAACCAAAGCTGCTCTCCAGTTCTCTGTGAATACTCTTAATGTAAGTATCTATCTTATCTCTTACAGTGTTTCAAGTTCTATGTAGAGCATTTTTCCATGGTTTAGACTGTTCAGGGTTCTGTTTCTATGATGAAATTAGCTTTCTAAAGAGTTTGTTCTTTTCACTTAAACTCAAACTGTAAGGCAACATATACACAATGTGTAGCTACGTTTTTGTAAATACATTCATTATAATTATTGTCTCATTGATAAATTTGTAGGTGGAGAACATCTTAGTCATTGGTCATAGCCGCTGTGGAGGAATTCAAGCTCTAATGAAAATGGAAGACGAAGGAGATTCCAGGTTTTTTACCAGTTCTTGATTCAGTCTATTGAAATATTCGTAGTTGTTGATATTTACCATATTGCATCTTCCTTTTAACAGAAGTTTCATACACAACTGGGTAGTTGTTGGGAAGAAGGCAAAGGAAAGCACAAAAGCTGTTGCTTCAAACCTCCATTTTGATCACCAGTGCCAACATTGTGAAAAGGTGATGTTTTCTGGGAAATAAGGGGAACTTATATCTTCTGTAAATCAGTGGACTTATTATATATACTATAAACCTGCAGACGTCGATAAATCATTCATTAGAAAGGCTGCTTGGTTACCCGTGGATAGAAGAGAAAGTGCGGAACGGATCACTGTCTCTCCATGGCGGATACTATAATTTTATTGATTGTACTTTCGAGAAATGGACGGTCGATTATGGAGCAAGCAGAGGTAAGAAGGAGAGCAGTGGAATTGCTGTTAAAGACCGGTCATTTTGGTGCTGAAAAACCACTATCTCAATCTTCATAGAGTTTTTTTTTTTTCATAATATATAGAAACATTAGACCCCTTTGAAAAGGGATTATCATGTGTTTGTTCCACTTGTGTGTTGAAGTCTTTTCCTAGTTCTGTGACTTCTGTCTTATTGAGGCTAAAACTTGGGAGACCCTTCAGGGACTTAAGTTTGTTTTTATTGTCAGTTGTTTCATCAGTGATTTCGTTTAGATTCCTCATTTGTGCAATATAAGATATATTTGATGTACTTTGCAATAATACATTGATGAATTACATTCAGATATTATAGATACTAGATAGTTACAGATTAGAAAACTGAATAGTATTACAGTCAATACTCATCAATCCATAGCCACTGAGCTTATCAATACATTGAAACAAAGAGTTTTAAGTTCTGAGGAAACAACTCAACGGCTGGAAGTTGGGGTTGCAGAAAGAGAGGGAGGAGCAGAGAGGGATGGAACTGGTAATCCAGGCATTGCAGGTTTTGGAAATTGAGGGAAAGGAGAGGGGAATTTGGGAAAACCTTGGCCTGGAAATTGAGGAAAACCGGGTGTTGGATTCCTCGGAAAACCAGGGTTTGGAAATTGAGGGAAAGGAGAGGGAAGTTTGGGGAAACCTTGTCCCGGGAATTGAGGAAAACCGGGTGTCGGATTGCTCGGAAAACCGGGGTGAGGGAATTGAGGAAAAGGCATGGGATTTGATGGCAAACCGGGTGTTGGATTGCTCGGAAAGCCAGGTGTCGGAAACCGAGGGAAATGAGGTCTAAAAAATTTTGGTTTTAAAGTTTGTTTCTTTGCAAGTTGTTTTGCAGCGCGGCTTGAAGTGGTCATGGAGGTGAACATCAGAGCCATGAGGAGAGAAACAACTAGGAAGATTTTAGATGAGGCCATAGTGTTTAAAAGAGCTCCTCAATTAGTTGATGTGTATTTTTTTATCTGATTTTTTCGTTCTCTAATGGATTTGGGTTTATATATAGGAGCAAACTCAACAGAGATAACGAGTACAATTTGAATATCATTTGACTGAGTTTTCTTTTTATAGATTTACCTGATGGTTTCATTATCAAGAATAGGAACAGTTATTATTGTTACCCTTTTTGTTGCTATTACTTTGAATATATGTGTTTTTTGTATTAACAAAACCTCATCAAATTGTCTAGTTTTGTTAGTACTAGGTAATGTCCCGCGCACATGCGCGGGTTGTTGTATATTTATTTAATTATTTTAATTTATTTATTACTTATAAAAATAGATTAAATAAATTTTAATGTTTATGACATTTTTACATTTTATTTATTTAAATCATACAATAGAAGCATACATCCATATTTTTTGAATTTATTCGTCGATTAATTGTTCAATTTTGATAGTAATTTTCTTTAGTGATTTTAAGTATTTTTTGATAAAACAATAATATTGTTAATGATAAAAATAGGAATGATATTGGGAGAATTTAAAAATACCCTTTTAAAAATACCACTTTTTAAATTTACCCCATTTTCAAACTTTATCAAAACAACCACTAAAAATGTTAAAATTTATCCATATATGTGTGTGTAAACTTATAAATATACACACAAATTACCTTTATTTGTGTATAAAATTTTATTTATTTCAATGTCTTACAAATTGGTTTGAATATAACCAAAAATTATTTTGTTAAAATAATTACATACTTTGAAAATAAAATAAATATACATGAATTTGTGAGAAAGAAAAACACATATAAAGTAAAACAATGAAGATGGTTTATTTAGCTTGATTCTCTTATGGTGCGATGGTCAGAAATCAATATTTTTGAATCTCATCGATAAAATAATTTCCTTATAGCCATAAAATATCATTATACATATGTATTATATATTTAATAGTATAAAAACAATGAAAAAATGAAGAAGTACATAAAATAAAGAAGAAATATAATTGAAAACAAAAGGTTTAACCAAATATATAATCAAGCTCTTACAATGATATCTTAATTTGAGTTTTCAACCCATGCAAGAACATTAAAAATTAAACAAAGAAAATATTGAGAATATCAGATATGGTGGAGGAGGATGTAAAAATGAGTATTTATAGGATAATGATGTAAGTTATAATTCTAAAATAATTAAATTAGAGGAGTTATAATTATATTTTATAGTGTGTTAATTGAAATTGAATGGAGCAAACAAATAGTCAATTGAAAGGTTATATAATTTAAGTTACAATTTAATAGTAAATCGTGGATTTCAAGTATGAATTAAAGTATATGACTAAATGTGTTAGATATTTGGTTTAATTAAAAATAAATATTACAATTGAAAACTAAATGCTAAATGGACCAATAAGGATAAACCTTAAAAAATTCCCAACGAATAATTTTATTTTTTATATTTGTTTTTATATTCCTCTTAATTTAAGCTATATCTCTAGGTTTAATTATATTTTTCATCGTTGTAGTATATATAATAGGTATAAAATTGAATATCAAATTGTATTTAATACAGGAAATCAAGTATAAAATTCAAAGTTAACAAAAATTATAATGTTGTTTATATTATTACATGTTGAATCACAAACTAAATATAAGGATCTTTATTCTTAAAAGAATGTCTTACAAATTGGTTTGATAATTATATAACAAAAAGTTTATTTTGTTAAATAATTACATACTTTTGAAATTAAAATAAATATACATAAATATGTGAGAAAGAAACAAACATCCAATGTAAAATAATGAAGATGGTTTCTTTAGCTTGATTTTCTTATAACCATAAAATATTATTATACATATGTATTACATTTAAAAATATAAAAAAACAATGAAGACATAAAGAAATACATAAAAACAAAAAATAAAAATAAAATTGAAAACAAATGTTTAAACTAAATCATTAATCAAACTCTTACAATGATATTTTAAATGAGTTTTCACCCCATGCAAGAAGTTTAAAAAAAAAACAAAGAGAATAATGAAGATATGGGATATGGTAGATAATGATATGAGAATGGCTATTTATATGATAAGAAGTGATGTAAGTTACATTTTTAAAATAATTAAATTAGAGGAGTTATAATTATAATTTATAGTGTGTTTAATTGGAATTCAATAAAGAAAACCAATATTCTTTGGAAATTTATATAATTTTCAGTTTCATTTTAGTAGTAAAGTGTGAATTTAAAGTATGAATTAATGTATATGATTAAATATGTTTTTTGGTTTAATTAAAAATAAATATTATATTTTAAAAATAAATACAAAATGGAACAATAAAGAGAGTGAAACCTTACTTTTATATATATGATTTTAAATAATTTTCCACCAAATTCTCGAAACTCACAAAGAAAAAAGGAAGTGAGTAAGCCTTATAAAATTTGTTGTGTGATATATGATTAAGTCATTTCATTTTATTTGCCATTTGATTATAACTTATAGTGTAATTAAATTTTGTATTGAATGATTGTCATAAACATTTATTTATTTATTTATTTTGTTGAATAATATATGATTAAGTCCTTTCATTTTCTTTGCCATTTGATCATAACTTATAGTGTAATTAAATTTTGTATTGAATGATTGTCATAAACATTAATTTATTTATTTATTTTGTTGAATTATATATGATTAAGTCCTTTCATTTTCTTTGCCATTTGATTATAACTTATAGTGTAATTAAATTTTGTATTGATTGATTGTCATAAAGATTTATTTATTTATTTTTTAAAAGAAAATTAAAGTCTTAAATATTTTTCCACCAATAAGGAGAGAGTGAAACCTTACTTTTATATATATGATTTGCATCCAAAATGCAGAGAATAAATACACACACGATTAATATGGTTTACATTTACTATCTTCACCATCAACAAAAAGATTGGACTCCACAAGTCAACAAGTTTCTCATCAAGATCGATCAATAACATACATCTAATGAACTATTACCGTGGTTGCACTCATCAATCTCTTTCATACCTCTTAGAGCATCATCAATGGGCAATTCTTAAAAATTAATCTTATGATTTGTTTAGTAGTTTAATCGAAAAAGTGATGTTAAGAAGTGTAATTAAATTTGTATGTTTTTATGCAGGATTATTGGTGGGTTCTTAAGGAGTGGATCTTAGGATTAAAACATAAAAACCTCAAAACCAGAAGCTTGATAAAAAAAACAGACGAAATCATATGTAAACACCTAATCAAACACTAAATTTGTTAAATGAACCAAACCTAAACAAAACGAACATGAATCAAAGAGCGTAATCGTTCTAAATCATCTCCTAACGATTGAAATCACAGGTCTGAATCTTTGATGAACCAAAAATAGAAACAAATTCCAATCCAAAAACTAGAAACAGATTCGACTATCTCAAATTAATTTCAGCTTCAACAAGTAATCGACAACCAAAAACGAGCTCGATCAAAAACAAAAGAGCTTGAATCTAAGCTTAATCCAAGTTTATCTTAGAATCCAACTCTAAATTGGAAAAAAGAACCAAAGGAGCTTGAATCTAATCAAACACCAAATTTGACAAATGAACCAAACCTAAACCAAACGAACATGAATCAAAAACTACAAACCAAATGATCTAATCCCCAAATCTCGAACCCTAATTTCCCAAACCTCGCCGATTTGGTAAACCGTAGATTTCGTAAACAGCCGGAGCCGGTGAAAATGATGAGCTAACTGTTGATCGACGACCGGCAGCTGATACCTCCGACATACCTCTGAATCGACGAAATCGTTGTTTTCGCGAGAGAAAGAGAGAGAGAAAGAAGAAAGAAAAATAAAAACAAAATATTTTTTCCCATATATATTTCTCTGAACACCCAATAACAAATCACTACGTCGACGTCTCTTAGCCATGTTTTTCTATCTTATATAACATACGTACCTTACTCTTTTAATTACATTTTGCATTTTATTTAAATCCTAATTGCTCTAAGATACAGCTAAGATATCAGCGTTGATGATGGTCTTATGCTAAACTTCCCCAAAACTCTTCTTGCCCACTCGCCAAAATAAGTCTCATTGTATCCGATCATAGCGTTCTTATAGATCGACATACATCGCCTATCCGTATCAGGGAACTGACATATTTCGCCAACCGGGTCATGCCACGAGCCTTCGTGTCTCATCCCTGACCAATTAGCTCCCCATTTGTACACAAGCTGGCCAACTCCCGCAAGCTTAAGCCATCCTTTGGGGAAAAACTCCATCACACTACTATTTTTATCCATAAGAAACAAGTTAGTGAGTTGTGCACCGTGTGGTGATACTAACACATCGGTCTTCTTCATTAGCTCCACTTGCTCACAAAATGTTAGATTATTCGAGTATGAAACATTAATTTCACAACCCTCTACTCTCTCACACTCTCTCTTAAAGACATCAATCACCAATGACTCATTTCTGAAAGATCTGGCTCCGGTTCTCAATAGCAATGTCATACCGATTTTCGGTTTGGATGTCTGGGATGAGCTGATATTACAGTAGTTCCTGGCTTTGCATCTAATGAGATCAAAAGCTTCCATCCTTCTCTCCCTTGACATCCCACCTTCATTGTGTCTCATGACAACCGCCTTCTCGAAGCAAACCGGCTTGTCCTCATCAACAAACCGTAAGAAATCCGGTTCTTGACCGTAAGTGGCCGTGATTATCTCGCTCAACCAATGCCCCATCCCAAACCGTAGCTCTCCCCAGTGGTATAAAACCCATCTTTGAGGCCCTTCGCATTGGTTTCTTAAGCTCCAAGCAACAAACGGTACAACCGCCGTTAGTCCATGCCACAAGTTACCGTAATCGTATTGATTATAAGAAACAAACGTCAAGCCCTTGTGAAGAACAGCATTACTCGGAAGAGCTTCAGGCCACGCCAGCGCGTAGTAGTTCCATGCACCATCATGCTCATTAACCCCTTTCAAGCACAAAAGCCTACCTTTCGAAGAATCTGAAGGAAATTCTTGATACTGAGCCTCGCCTTTGGTTTGGTTATCATAGAGAGAGCTCATGAACCAAGTGTGACCTTCGAGTGGTTTGTTCGAAAAACGATAGTCCTTGAGGGGCAGGAATGTCACCGATTCACGTAGCTTCTCAACCAAGTAGGCCGTCTCGTTCTCGGATATTTTCTCAGGTTGGTGTTTCAGATACGTCAAGAGTGCTGGAGGGAGGGAAAGGGAATGTTGAGTAATTTGGAATGAACAGATTTGGAGAAGAACAAAAATAGTGACAACGAGGCACAAGGCGTTCAAGTAGAACTTAAGGGGAGATAAGCAAGTGACTAGCCTACGCCAAACACTAGCTTTAGTCGTCGGCATTGTGAAGTATGAGTGAATTAAACTTGTTGATCAGGAACATACAGTATATAATCAACGATTTCTAGAAAACTTATTAACAGGCACAGCGCCATACATTAATTAGTCGTGAAAGATTTGGAATTAACCATCACATGCTTTCCGTTTTTCTCTCCTAGTTTTACAATTTTTTTATTGTCCACTTTACATTCTACGATAAGTCTTTTCCAATCCCAAAGATAATTTAATTACTCTCTGACTTAGATGTATACATAAAGCAACTGGTCTTTGTTTAGTTTCCTGTGGTAAAGGTCGTCGACTATATTTATTGGCTTTCGTGCTAGATCCATATTATGTGATATAGATTTTTTATATCTTTATGAATAATCAAATATTTCTGAGAGCGTTACCTGATTATTTTTGGTTACCTAATTTTTTTTTATTAACAGCGACATCCATCCAGCACACCATAACCTTGGTTGCGTTCTACAACATCTTTCACTCTTATAAACTTACCCAAAACGCTTCTTGCCCACTCTCCAAAATAAGTCTCGTTGTAGCCAATCATAGCGTTTTTGTAGACCGACATGCATCGTCTGTCAGTATCGGGGAACTGACATATTTCCCCAACCGGGTCATGCCACGAGCCTTCGTGTCTCATTCCTGACCAACTAGCTCCCCATTGGTACACAAGCTGACCAACTCCTGCAAGCTTACGCCATCCTTTAGGAAAAAACTCCATAACGCTACTATTTCTGTCCATTAGAACCAAATTTGTAAGTTGTGCACCATGTGGCGATACTAATACATCTGTCATACTCATTAGCTCCACTTGCTCACAGAATGTTAGATTATTTGAATAAGAAACCTTCAATTCGCACCCTTCTACACTTTTACACTCTCTCCTAAAGACATCGATCACGGCTGACTCATTCTTGAACGATCTTGGTCCGCTTCTCATAAGCATTGTCATACCTATTCGCGGTTTTGATGTCTTGGATAAGCTTATGTTACAATAGTTTCTCACTTTGCATCTAATAAGATCAAATACTTCCATTCTCCTCTCCCTTAACATACCACCTTCATTGTGTCTCATAACGACTGCCTTCTCGAAGCACACCGGCTTATTCTCATCAGCAAACCGTAAAAATTCTGTTTTCGGACCGTAAGTAGCTGTGATTATCTCGCTCAACCAGTTCCCCATCCCGAACCTGAGCTCTCCCCAGTGGTATAAAACCCATCTTTGAGGCTTTTCGCATTGGTTTCTTAAGCTCCAAGCAATAAAGGGGACCATGGCAGACAGTCCATGCCACATGTTACCGTAATCGTAATGATTATAAGAAACAAAGGTCAAGCCCTTCTGGAGACTTGCATTGACGGGAAGAGCTTGAGGCCAAGCCAGTGCATAGTAGTTCCATGACCCATCATGCTCATCAACCCCTTTTAAGCACAAAAACCTCCCTTTGGAAGATTCTGAAGGAAATTCTTGGTATTGAACCTCACCTTGGGTTTGGTTATCGTAGAGAGAGCTCATAAACCATGTATGACCTACGAGCGGTTTGTTTGAAAAACGAAGGTCTTTAATGGGAAGGAATGTTACGGACTCACGTAGTTTCTCCACCAAACAAGCCGTCTCAGTCTCAGATATTCGTTCAGGTTCTTCTTGTTGTTGTTTCAGATATGTGAATAGCGAATGAGGGAGTAAAATGGGTTGTTGGGTAATGTGGAATGACCATATTTGGAGAAGAACAAAAACTGTGACGACAAGGCACAAGACGTTCAAGGAGAACTTAGGGGAGGCTAGGCAAATAACTAGCCTCCTTGAAACGCTGCGTTTAGTCATATTTGTGATTGGGTAAGAGCGAATTGAGAGAGAATGTGAAGAAAGAGCTTGGTTTTATCAGATGATCATGGGTGAAATGAAACTCGTGAGAGGGAAAGCAAAGCTAACTTTATTTGCCAAAGAAGTTGATGTATTGCATGTTTGAAAAACGAACGTTATCAAATCTGCGTCCACATTTGAGGCAATTTTTTAGCATCGACCAACACATGCTTCTTGTTTTATTTTCTACAAGATTAGAAATGTGACCACTTTTACATAAATATGTACTTATAAGTTATAACAACTTTTAAATATATAATAGCACAAACGTGACAACCTTTTTTTATTTTTTAATGTATTAATTACTATATGAGTAAAGAGCCAAGTAGGCACTTTCACAAGCACAAACAAATGTAAAATAAAATACAGCATAATGAAAATAATCAAAAGGAATTTAAAGGTACAAATCATGTAACGGAGGTATATATGCGTAAATAACCAAACCAAAACACGTACGTAGCACAATGAAAACAACTGATTACAACTATAATATAATAAAAGATACATTAGTCACACATGACGTGATACTTCAAGGAGTAGATGTAGAAGGTGGAAGAGAGAAGAACGGAATGGATGGGAGATTAGTCGGAAGTGAAGGAAACACTGTCGGAAACGAAGGCAACGTTGGCATTGGAGGCATTGCAGTGGGTATTGTGGGAAGAGTTGGTTGTGGCAAAGTTGATGGCATTGGAAACGGAGGCATTGCAGTGGGCATTGTGGGAAGAGTTGGTAGAGATGGTTGTGGCAACGTTGATGGCATTGGAGGTAGTCCCATTGTCGGGATAGGCAGGTTAGGAATTTGAGGAAGAGGTTGTTGCTGTTGCTGGAGAAGGCGCCGTGAGGCTGAACAAGTGTTGATCATACTAGATGTAGAGAGACTCACTAAGAAAGCGATGAGAACGAGCTTGTATGATGCCATGTTTTTGCGTATGCTGATGAAACTCTAGTTATGGTTAAGGCTCTCTAGCTGGTTTGCTTCACTTGTATTTGCTTTGTGTTGATGAGAAAGTCAAAGGTATGCGAATGAGTTTATATAATGGCAAGTGTCTATGCAAGGGATTACAAAGACTTCTTGTACAATATCTTATATGTTTTTTTGGTAGGTTTACTTTATGGTTGGCTTGTGCTTTTGTTAGTTCAACTTAATGTGTTTTGTATACTAGTTTGACAATTCAAGGATTTTTGTTAAAGTTAGTTCAACAATCAAAACCCTCGTCCTCTAATATACAAATTACATAATAACCAAATTCTTTTAAGCTTAAAAAACGCACAATTACACGTACCAATCTACAACTATACAATAGATTACAAAATCTTATTTACTTTTTCATAAAAAGATAGTTAGAATGACAACATAAAATATGAAATACAAAATAAACTACAGAACATCAAAATAAAATGAAAATTATCATGACTCTGTTATAGCTGTCCGAATCTGTGACTAAACCGACTTTGCAAAAAAAAAAGAAAAAAAAAACTCTGAACCGGATATAGTTCATGGTTTAACGGATCCGACCGGTAAAACCGGTAATAGCCGTCTTCCTTCTCAGGATATCGGTACGAATTTAAAATCAATTTACAGAATTTAAAATCTGTGTGGTCATTTCCCAAAAGTCAACCTAACCCAAGACAGAATCGAAACAAATTGAAAATTCAAATCCCGTCTCTTGTGGCGTATAGCATCATCATCGTACAGAATACGCCTCGAACCTTCTATAGCCGTCGGAACAATAGTAACTCAGTATAATTCAGGCGCCGATGACTCTCCGGTCAGTTCAATCCCGAAGTAAGCGGAAGCCGATTGGAGTATACGATTACACCGACGAGGATGAACGTGTTGAAGAGATGTCGAAGAAACTCCTTCGACGATACGATTCCCCTGTTACTAAGACCTCCTCCGCCATCGATAAGTATGACTTCCTCCGATGCTGTAAGTGTTTTCTTCTCTGAATTTTCCATTTGTTATTTTTTTGTATCGATTTTGGTTATTCACTCCTTCGTGATGTTCTATTGCAGTTGCGGAGAACCCCCAAAGCGAGAGTAAAGAACTGGACCACGTTGTTATTGATGTTGAAGGTAAAATTACGAAAACGACATCTTGGAGAACAGTTCTCTACTGCAATGATGAAGAATTGTTCTAGGAAAATTGTAGAGTACCAAATTTTCAGATGCTAATGTGGTTGATTGAAAATGACTTAATTTTTAGTTCAATCCTAAAGGATATGTTTCTGAATTGTGGCATTTGAGTTACTGCAGCGATCACCATTTCCTTGAACTTTTATCTATTTGGCCATCTAAGCTTGGCTAAACTATTGTCGGTTTATGCAGTCCCAGCAAAAGAAGAACCGTCAAGATGTGAGCTCCGCGGAGATGGAACTGTGAGCCTTTCTCATGCAGGATTTATTATAAGGAATTAGAATGTCTAGAAACTTTCTAATTTTTGTTGTATAATATATTGCAGGGTGACCTGATTGATGTAATCTCCAATGGCTCCCAGGAAAGGATTGGAATCGATTCATCAACTTCATCATCTCTCTCAGATAATGATGAAGGTATTTTGGCCTTTTGGTATTCTTCATCTATAGTTTCAGTTCTTTTTTTCTGTTTCTTCATTCAAAATTGCTTGCTCAAAGAAACTTCTGATTTTTTTAGCCTCAACTGGAGAAGCCACAAATCCTACTTCTGATCCGCATGAAGTTGTAAGTATTTTTGAGTATATGCTGTTCTTTTACTTAGAGAGATAGTTAAGCATCAAAAACAATGTGAAAACATAAGCTCTTCTTCCTCTGAAAAGTTGTCGATTTGCTGTTTGTAAGCAGACAATATCTCATGCGTTATTTTTGCTGCATATACAGGATCCCGAGAATGCACAACTTCTTATTACCCCTGATGTTATTATATATGGAGATATATACTGTACAAACTCGAAGTTAACATTTTCACGCAGCTGTATGAATGTTGAAAGTTCATCAGTAAATGCAACTAAAGGGACCTTTAGTTGTCAGTGGAGAATAGAAGATATCATCAAAATTGAGTCTCAGTGGTGTTTGGAGGTGAGTTCTGTTGGAGCTTCATTTATAGGTTGATGTTTTTTTTTATAATGCTTGAGTTATATTTTTTAGGTTGAGACTGCTTTTGTCAACGTCCTTCTGAAGTCCAAGGAGCCAGAAGGAGTTGACAGTGCGGAAGAGATTTCAGGTCACAACATAAGTTCACTTTTGTTTATGTTAGTGTGGCTTAAGTTCAAGGGAAATTCTTTTTCTCACACGAGGGAATTACTCAAATTGTTAAATGAAATAAGATTGGCATACACATCATATCTCTCTATTTGTAGTTTTTGATGTTTACAACGTCAGCTTTTGTTTAACTAACATCTGCACCCATGCTGACAGGAATTGATCTCCTAAAATTTTCCGTTTATGACCCTAGATGGTCTGAAGAAGTAGAAATCATCAAATTGCTGGACTCGAAATACAAGGATATTTGGTTTGACACCATAACGTAAGTCTTTGCAGTTCCCCTCACTTCCTCCCCTACCATCATTATCATGTTGGTGGTATATGACCCAACTATGTTTTTTTTCCACATTCGTTAACAGAATTGTTGACATAGTGAACCAAATATATGTGCACTATCGTATAACGAGCTCTCTTGCATTCAACTGTTTCCTGGTTACCTAATTAGATTTCTTCGAAGCTGTACGAATCAATATATGGAAGAGCTTTTGTCCTTAACAAGGACCACTTATGTTTTAAATCCTGTAAAAGGTTTGAGGAGAAAGAAGTTAGTAAGATGAGAAAACTATCTTGTCAGTTCTAAGTTATAACTTTTATTTTTCGTTGTTGAATGTTGACAGGGAAAGCGAGGAAAGTGCTTGTACTGGACAGAATTTGGGAACTTCACTCTCTAAGTGAGTTTAAACTTTAATATCTTGAATAATGTGGTTTTGTAAACGTTGGTAAATGTAGTTTGACAATTTGGTGATGTACTCTTCTTTTATGGTATTTAATGACTTTATCTTACCTCTTGATATGTGCTGTTTGTATTCTGATCTTCAGTCTCGCTGATTCATTTGAAGATCTAGTCTACCCTAAAGGAGAGCCAGATGCTGTAGTAGTTAGGAAGCAAGACATTGAGCTTCTCAAGCCAAGACGTTTCATCAACGATACAATAATTGATTTTTACATCAAGTAAGTTATTATCTTTCCATATTAACTTAATATTAGAAGGTAATAAAAACTGTATCTGTAGAGCAGAGGATGCTTACAAGCCAGAAGCAAGGCTTGCAACAACCTTGTCGTATTATTCTTGCTTTTATTATAGTTACCTTTTTAATGCATAAGCTAGTCCGAAGCAGCTTGTAAAGTTGGATTTAATACTTACAGGTACCTTAAGAATCGAATTCCGCCGCAGGAAAGGGGCAGATTCCACTTTTTCAACTGTTTCTTTTTCCGTAAGCTGGCTAATTTAGACAAAGGTTCACCTAGCTCGTTTGGAGGTAGGGAAGCATACCAACGTGTTCAGAAGTGGACTAAGAATGTGGATATTTTTGAAAAAGATTATATATTTATTCCTATAAACTTCAGGTGAGAACATATTTCCCACAGAAAACTATTTGCTCCTGCTACTGATAAGATGACTTATACTTGCACTTGATTGCAGTTTTCATTGGAGTCTGATTATCATCTGTCATCCCGGTGAATTGGCTTCTTCTGATGGTAAGATGAACTCGTTATGTAATTTTCTTATGCGCGTGGACTTACTTTTACTCTTCTGATAATGAAGTCGAAAACCCACAAAGGGTTCCCTGCATCTTGCATCTGGACTCGATTAAAGGAAGCCACAAAGGTGGTCTCATAAATATTTTTCCGAGGTATGCTCTAACACGTTTCATAAAAGTTCACTGCCCTAGCATTTACTCGTTCTTGACATTTGGGTTTCAAGAGGCCATTTTAAGTCACGGTACTTTTGATTTTTTGTCTCGAGAGTTATTGCTAAATAATATAGTGTTGGATGCAACGTATGCGTAGGAGGCTGGATCCATTTTCTTTTTGGTTGAGATCAAAGCTGAATTGTTGATTGATCTTTATGAGAAGTCTTTAATAAATTTCTGCACATTTACATCTGTTTATTATTCCGTTTCTCCACTTTTCCTTCAAATACATGGATTTTTTCATAACAATTCAAATGCTCATTATGTGATTATAGTTACCTACGTGAAGAGTGGAAAGCGAGGCATGGAAATACAACTATTGATTTCTCAGGAGCTCCAAATATGCAGTCCATCTCACTTGAGGTAGCTTCCTAACAAGGATAAAATTATCTTGATCTCAGATAGAAGGCACATGTCAAAACAAATATAGTTCTGTCCTGTAGACGTGTCTAACATATCATATCAATTTTTGTTGTTAGGCTATCTTCGAAAAACATGTTACTATTCTAGTGGACTTAACTGATATTTCCATTGTGAACTTTGAATTTCTTCAGTGGCTTTTGTGATGCTATTGCTTCATTTGACTAATGCAGCTCCCGCAGCAACAGAATTCGTTTGACTGTGGCCTATTTTTGCTCCACTATCTGGATCTTTTTGTGGCTCAAGCTCCTGCTAAATTCAATCCATCCCTTATCACAAGATCAGCAAATTTTGTAAGTAGTCTTGTTTCCATCTCCTTGGATATGATGAAGTTGCATTTGATATACTGAATTTACTATGCCATAGTAAGCAGATCGTTTTGTGTATTATTTATTTTAACTTAAGATTGTCTATTGATACATGCATTTAAGAATCTTATCAAGTTCTGGCAGTTATTTTATCTGTTTCACGAATAATTTTAGAAAACTGATACAAACTTTTAGATTCTTATTTACGTTCAATTGAGTTGTAGTGTCGATGCTTTCACTTCTGTAGTATGTGCGAAGATCTTCATTTTTCTTATGATATGAAATCGCCCCACCGATTGTGATGGTTTAACTTATTATGTGCTTCTTTACAGCTAAATAGGAATTGGTTTCCCACAAGAGAAGCTTCACTTAAGCGTAAATTCATCTTAGAATTGCTTTACAATCTCCACAAAGGTCATGATCCAAGTATTCTTCCAGCGAATTCCAAAAGTGAACCTCCTCATTGTGAAGTTTCCAACAAGAACGATCAAGCAAATGAAAGCAAGAATGTGATCGAGAGCTGTAACTGGAGAAACCCATTTGATGGTTCCTCATCAACCGTTACAGACGTTCCCCAAACAAAGACTTGCTCGCCAGTTCTGATTCTTAGCAAAGAAACTTTTTACACAGGAGGATATGACCCTCAGTCTTCTAAGCTCCGAAAGGTCTTTATGTCGCCTATAGTGGTAAAATTTCCTTTTATATTTCTTCAGTTTAGATTCTAGTGCTAAGTATATGTTGATAGCTAATCTCTACTTTTTCTCTCAATCCAGGAAGAAGTTCAAGAAAGTGGTGAGAAAACACCCAATTTGGCAATGGACATACAAGAATCTATTGATCACGAGATAGATACATTACGAAAAGAGGAATGCATGCTTTATATCGAGGACAGTGAAGATGAAGAAACTGTTTCAGTAGAATATGTCTCTGATTCTCAAGATTCAGAAGAAGATGATGATGATGAGCTTAGAGTGACTGGAGAATCCTCAGGGATTCATAGAAGCAGAGAAATCAAGTCTGATTCAGCATCCGTCGAAAATGGTGTGAACGAGAGTAAAAATTCAACTGCTGTTTCTTGTTATAGTAACATTCTTCTTGTGTTGTCTGATGATGAGAGAAGCTCAGACGATGAAAACTTCTTAGTCACAAGTTCAAATGTGATGGCTAAGAAGCCAAAAACTTGATACAGTATATCGATGAAGATGAATATCGCCAATCTTATGCAATTACTAGTTCTCCAATCTCCTAGCCCCATTATGAATAAATATTAATTGTTTTTGCTTAGCTTCCTCTTTTGCCTTTAAGAAAGATATAACATTCAGCAATTAACAACATTTTTATAACGTCTAATGTATATACTGCAAGAAATTTACATCAATATGTTGAAATTCATACAGTATTCAATAGTGCTCTCGTCTCTTATAAGACAAGTATCAAAGCTTCGTTTTTCAACAGACAAAAAACAGACAAAAAAACAAAAGAATCTGCTGTTATTATCCAAGTAGAAGGATGAAAACAGATAGCTCACACAATCCTTTAACACAAAAAGAAACTGCTGATGTCGTCCATCCAATGAAGCTGTACCTGTGATTACATTCACACATCGTCATCTCTATTCCGATGCTCCAGGAGCAACTGTTCTAATTCTTCCCTGCGTCTGGCTATTTCCTGCAACAACAGTCGATGATTTAGAAGCCATTTGAGGAATATGACGATGATAATGATAATGATAATGATAATGATGCAGAGTATGGAAACTCGATGAAAATAAACTATCAGTACTTGCCTCAAGATCCTTGATGGCTTGTTCTCTTGAAATTTCCTTCTGCTGTCGAGCACGCTTCAGAAAGCCAATGCATAGAACTCCCTGAAGTTAAGACAACGATCAAAGATTGACAGTGGAAAACATAAACGAGAACTCAGAGATATTGCCAAGAAAAGAAAGTGACCCAGGCAGAACTGGAAAGAAAGTGACCCAGGCAGAAGTGGTGACTAAAAACTCCCCCCAAAAGCTCATCTTGTTAAGTTGGAAACAAACCTAGGGACTTGCTAACTACTAACATCAAGCAACTATTATTCAGAGCTAAGAGGAATTCAAATGATTGTAAAGGCCTGGGACAAAGTGCCAACATGGATTCTTACCAGACAAACCATAAAAATCACATAGAGTGAGCTGGTAACCTTCAAAACAAGATGCTAGACTCTTCACTTAAAATAAAAAGAGACAATAAGATGCACGATCCAAGTTTCATTGTCTAGTGAAACACATTCTGATAAGCAAGATGCAACCACGATATCTATCACAACGCACAAACTAATATGAAAAAAGATTCCACAGTAATGGAAGAATAGAGGAAGAATAAGCAGATGTGATATCATAGGAAGAATTGGGATATCGTACTGAAATGATATAGATAACACCACAAGCAAGGAGCAAGTAGCTAGCGATATTCTGTAGAAGCAGGAGATCCTTCCTTTGAGCCATATAATCAGGGAAAGCTCTGGTCATCACAGCCGCACTAAAATGACCAAAACAGATAGAGATATAAGCACAAAATTCAGTAGCAAACCAACAGTATCATTCTTGAGATCCTCATCTTGAATTAACTAGAGCAGCACTCCAAAAACAAATTATAATAGTACCACCAGATTTACACCATACCAATACAAGAAGAAGGAGGTTACAAAGGTGTTCTGTATGTAACTTACAAAATCTGAAGCATTCCTCTCCCAGCCCAGAATTCAAGAACCTGTATAGAATTAGGAACACATTGGAAACAAATCATAGTAGGAAAAAAATAAATAGAGGAAAGAGATAAGAGAAAGTATGAACCTTTGAAAATTTGAGAATGAATCCCCATTCTGTCTCAACGAGGACAACAAAGCAAGCAATCACCACAGCGTAACACCGGAATATTCCATCGAAGAGCTGCTCGGAGGAAAAGTTTCAAACAAAGATCAAAATCTAATAGCTGCGCACAGAGAGGAAGATAGAGAAGAAGAAGAAGAAGACGAGATTACATCGTGGCTGTCTCGGAAGGAGCGAACGGCAGCGAGAACATTAACGACAACGCAGAGAATGGCGATGAGGGAGGTAACGAGGCTGAAGCATCTGCAAACAACAAGGAAAGGGTCTGCTCTGTTCCCGAGCTTCAATTTCGCGGATCGGGGAGAAGGTCCGGCGGGGGTTTCTTCGATTTCATCAGTCCTATCCATCGGAAACCAATTTCACAGGTCCAGGTGAGATTACTACTTCCTCTGTTTCCGGAGATGATCCGCCTTCTTCGGTGGGATATTGGAAAAACGAAACGGAGAAGCCTTTTTGGTAGCGATTCGATGTGTTTGGCCGAGGAGGAGGATTCACAAGTTGGTTAACTACTACTACTGGGTAAAGTTGGATCCTTTCACCGGACGTTCAAGCCTTCTCTTTTATTCTCTTTCTTCTTTGGGATATAATCTCAAGCTTACTAATTTTATATTACATCATTGTTGTTGTTATTGTTAGAAGATAGATACTTGTACTAGTACTATCTAATAATTAATTTCTAGATATTTTGCATTCAGTGACTACATCATAACCAGAGTCGGTTCTAATAAATTATTCAGAGGCTCCTCCACCTATCGAATTTTGATCAAATATCGATTTAAGTAGAGTGGTTACAACACTCCAGCCTAGTCATCATCATATGTTCATGGATTTGACATGGCTTCTTACTCAAACTTGGGGGTGTGGCTTGGCGCTGGTTTTAGTTTAAGAAACCAAACTCAAGACCACAACGCACGATAGTCTAAACCTAACCACACCTAGCCATGATAAATAGATCTGCAAAATGTATGAATTTTCCAAGAGCTTAAAATCTGCAACATTTATTTTGGATAAGTATAGCGTTCGTATGCTATTCTTCTTCTTATCTATCCTGAAAAAATATCAGGGAGAGACATAAGCCCATCCGCATACCAAAAACAAAATAAACGTTTGGTTGGTTAGTAACATAACAACAACACATACACATAATAATAAAACACTCACGAGTGACGACTAGTCGCACACGATTCCGTTGGACAAATCATCAAAGCCCGTTTCATCCACACAACACAAAAAATATATACAGTATTGGATTCCTCCAAACACCCACAAGCTCTCTCTCTCTCATCTCTCTCCGGCGATGCCTTCCTTATCCACGCCGCCGTCACAAAATCTCGCCTTCTCCCCCGCCGCTGCCACGTCATCCAGGCTCACTCCCTCCAGAAGACCCTTTTACCCTCATCGTCTCCCCGATCCTACCGCTCTCTGCCGCTGCTCCTCCTCTTCCTCCTCCGATGACATCCCTAGATGGGACTCCGCCATTCAGGATGTCCTCAAAAGCGCCATCAAACGCTTCGATTCGGTCTTGAGCTGGTACTCCAACCAGGATACCGATGCTTCTTACGACGTCGAGCAAGATTCGGGGAATATCAACAAGAACGAAGACGATTGGGATTGGGAGCGATGGAAGAAGCATTTCGAACTTGTCGATGACCAAGACCGTCTTCTCTCCGTCTTGAAGGTTCGATTCTATCTATCATTGCTCATATTGTTCATTCCCGATATTGTTGTTCTAATGTGGGGGTGTTTTGTATTTTGGTGTACAGTCGCAATTGAATCGAGCCATCAAACGAGAAGACTACGAAGATGCTGCCAGGCTTAAGGTGGCCATTGCAGCTGCTGCTACAAACGATGCTGTTGGCAAAGTCATGTCCAGTTTTTATGTAATTTATTCTGCCTTGTAAAATGTGGTCATTCTTTCTAGCAACACTCTCGGGGATACTTATAGTTGATTCTGAAAGATTCCATTTTTTGCATTTTTCATAGAGAGCTGTTTTAGAAGAGCGTTACAAGGATGCGGTAGACTTGCGAGACAAAGCTGGTGCTGGGTTGGTGAGCTCATTATATGTTCTTTTTTTCTTATTTTCATTACTAAATGTTGTTTAGCTTCTTCTTGGTGTTACATCGTCTTCTCTATATGGCTGGACAGGTAGGATGGTGGTCAGGTATTTCTGAAGATGTCAAAGATCCTTTTGGTCTTATTGTTCAAATTACTGCAGAGCATGGAAGATATGTGGCAAGAAGTTACAATCCTCGGTACTTCTATCTTCTTTTCTCATCCATTTATCTGTGGCAGTGTATCAAAACGCCAAAAATTTCTAGATCATTCATTGTTTGAAAGATTGTGTTATATGACAACCCTTTCTCTTTCAGGCAACTTAGTACATCTGCTGCTGGTGCTCCTCTTTTTGAAATATTTCTGACACTTGATGGAAAAGGGAACTACAGAAAGCAGGTTCTTTTACTCCTTAATCCTACTGTGTTACTGTCCAAATTGAGTAATGGGGTATTCATTGGAGAATCATGTTCCGGTTTAGTTGCTGAAGTTGGGGGTTTGCTTCATTTGGTTCTTTTTAGGAAGCTGAACCTTTTCAGTAGATAGCAAACTAGCAAAGTGTGATTTTCCTACTTTATTTATCAAGACGAATGTGTCTAGATTATCTAGATGGAGTAATATATTTCGATGTTAAACTGGGATGTATGCTTCTTCAGGCTGTGTACTTGAAATGGAAGGAGATTTTTCCAGACGTACCAACTATGCCTTCAAGAGCTTTGAATTCTGGTAGGTTTTTGACTTCACCAGGAAGGAAGGAAGATACGGGTAATATTGCCATCGACAGTAGTGAAGATGAAGAGAGTGATAACTCAGATGATGATTCTGATCTCCTTGAGGAATCTTCTGGTTTCCAGAGTTTCCTGCGAGATATGATTCCTGGGGTCAAGGTCAAGGTTATGAAAGTAACTGCACCTGGAAGGGTGGACAAGGATTTCATCTCAAAAGTTATTGAGCAGATAGCTGATGAAGAAGATGAAGAGAACAATCTTGACATAGAAGATATAGATGTGGAAGACGACACTAAGGCTGAAATCGATGAAAAAAATGCTGACATTGAATTAGAATCTGTGACGGATGAAATCGTTGACAACAACGGGGGAAGAGAAATTGCGGTTAAATTTGTTATAGGCGATATTGTTGATCGGCTTTCTGGAAACCAACCTCTTAAAGAGTCGCTTCGTTCACCTGCCAATCTGGAAACTGTGGAGAATTCTTCATTTTATCTTCGGTTAGAGAAAGATTTAAACGTCCAAGAGTCTAAGGGTGTAGAAGATACACTAGTTGATGGAAAAGGTAGCCGCCAAAGTAGACGTAGGATTGATAACATTATGGTTGATCTGGCCAAATCAATTGAGAAAGAGAAGAAGATTTCTGTCAAGGTTTGTTTTGCTGTGTTTATTGGCTATCTTATTTCTTCTTGTTTTACTGCAAAAAGGGAGACGCAGCTTATTCTAGAAATCTACTTTGCAGATGCTTAAGGATGTTGGGGAGCTATTAAGCCTCACTCTCAGCCAGGCTCAAAACCGTCAACAGTTGTCGGGTTTGACGAAATTCCGTCGCATTGATGTGACACCATCACTAGATCCTCTAGACGGTGAGTGAGTAAATTAATTGAATGTGCGTTGTTTTGTGTCTCTCGAAAGAAAATGGGCATGGGCATTTGATGGCTCCTAAGCTATTGTAACTTTATCAGTATTGGTTGCTAAGCTGTTAGAAGTTAATTTTTTGGGCGTGATAAGTGAGTCCCTGCGATAGAATAATTTTAAATTTTGTAACCTTCCCTGGAAATACCATATTTCTTACATCAGCTCTCCGTATGAAATGGATTTTAATTTTCATGTTCTTCTCTATTCAGGACTTTATATTGGCGCACATGGGCTGTATACATCAGAAGTAATCCATTTAAAACGCAAATTTGGCCAGTGGAAAGGTGGAAAGGAGTCTAAGAAGCCAACAGATATTGAATTTTATGAATATGTTGAAGCTGTGAAACTAACTGGAGATCCTTATGTGCCTGCTGGGAAGGTTAGCTATATATTTTCACTATCCTTCTTTTTTTAGTTGCTCTTCTCTAATTCTCTTTTTATCGCCATATCATGATGTGTGCCTTACCACAGTCTTATCCCATGGCAGGTTGCATTTCGGGCAAAGATTGGTAAACGTTATGAGCTCCCACATAAAGGACTTATCCCCGAAGAATTTGGAGTGGTGTGCTTACAACACTTTTCAGATTTTTCATTAAGCTCTGCTTTCTTATTGGAGTGGTGTGTAGCTTCATAATATAGTATTTTCTTAACAAATGCAGATTGCCAGATATAAAGGCCAAGGTAGGCTTGCCGATCCTGGATTTCGTAATCCGAGATGGGTAGATGGCGAGCTTGTAATCCTCGATGGCAAGGTTCCTCTCTTCGTCTCTCACTTAACTAAAACTAACTTGTCCATGATCCAAACTTAAAAGTTAACATTTCCTGTGTGTGATGTGTTTCATGTATTATTGTTTTGATGCAGTATGTAAAAGGAGGACCCGTCGTCGGATTCGTCTATTGGGCACCTGAATATCACTTTGTGATGTTCTTCAACCGCCTGAGGCTTCAAGCCTAGTTTCATTTTGGTCTTCTGCTCTACAATCGAGCAAGGGTTTTTTTCTGGCTGTAACCACTGTGTAAGTATACTCCTAGATACACAAGCAGTATGAAGTTGGTCGGTACTGAGAAGGTATAACCGAAATACACTATTTGCAGAATAATGGGACAGGTTATGCCTAGGATAAGATTACTTCAAGATCAGGGTTCACTTTTGTCTTTCTGGACCAGTATAGAGTTCCTTAGTCTCTTTGGGGAGCTTGGATTAAGGTGCCTAAATTGCGGCAAGATTTAACACGCCATAGAGTCTTTGGTCATGCAGTTCGTTAGTTGGATTCTGAGACTTTTGGTCAGAAAGGAAACTGGATTGTAAAGCGGGAGAAGTTTCTTCAGATATATGTAAATTAGTGTATGTTTCCTCAGAGATTGCTATATATATATATCTAAACTTGGTAAGAGTTGTTATATATCTAAACTTGGTAAGAGTTGTTATATATTGAGATTTCTTTTGTATATCTCTGTTGATAATATGGCATCTCTGTTGATAAATCTTTCTCGATAGTATCTTTGTTGCATGCAACAACTGAAAAACAGCTCAAGCTTTATACGTGATTCCAATAGAGAAGCAAAGGAAATCATTGGTCCTGGAGTTTATCATTTTATCACACACACACAGAGAGAGGATATAAAGATTGAAAAGCAGAAATGGGAAACTTAGGAGGAGGAGGAGGCAGAAGCAGGTTGCGGTGGCTGTGGTGTTGGTCGGAGAGTGATCTCAACCTTGTCGTGAACACCTTGAAGCAAGAGTTCACCGTCGAAAGCCACAATTTTGCGTTTCTTGGCGGCTCTCAATGTCCCAACCAATGCTTCGAAGATGTTGGCACATCGGTCGTCATTGAACAAGACTCCAAACGTCACCTGAATCCAAAAAAGAAACAGAACAAATCAATGTGGAGGATCATAATCATATCAGTCAACCATTTTTTATTTCATTTTAGATCTGAGCGAGAGAAATTGTGACGATCTTGAGATAAGACTTCGTGGATTCCAGATTTTAGGGAGATCTAAGAGCTAAAGGAGAAAGAGAGGAAAAGAAGCAGAGAGAGACCTTGTAAGAGCCATCGGGCTGACGAGAACCAAGACGATGGATCTCTTCTTCCAGTTTCTGAATCTCTTCTTCGACGTTCATTCTTTCTTTCTTCTTCTTCTTCCTTAGAGAGAGGTTCAGCGTAAGAACTATTGATCAAGAGATTCTTCTTTCCAATCTGACCAAGACAGCTCGATTAATGTTGGATGACACACACAAGTTCTTGTCCGGTTGAAAACATACGCACACTTAACCGGTTCAAAATCTTATCGTACCGATTTTTCTTCAACAATTGAATTAACCCACACACTCGCCCGGTTTAAATAGAACCTTAGCCGGTTTCATCTTTATGCAGCATCGGTTTTGGAAACACTCTTTTTTGGTTATCTCGTGATGTTGTTTTTCAAAAATATTTTTTTTTATTGGGATTTCAACTTTTAAAAGTGAAACCTTTTGATAAAAAACAAAAAAGCTTGAAATAAAAGAGAATGTTATAGTTTATGAAATTGCTAATTTCAGCTTTGGAGTTTTGGGACCATGGAGATCAAGGTGAGATTTATATTTTTTATAGCCATAAAAGGTAAAATTAAAATTTTAAAAATTTGAAATTAAATTTACATAGTTAACTTTCTTCATCACGGTCCTAGAACTCCTACGCAAGTAAAAAAGAAAATTTCATTCTTCTTATAATTAAATAAATACAGAAAAAATATAAAAAAGACGAAGAAGTTAGCCCTGTGTGTGTCTTCTGTGCGATAGAGTTGAGCACGAAAAAATCTGAGAGTATAAAATTTTTGACCTTCTCTTTCCAGTTTCTTCTCTGGTGCACGAACTCTCTCTACCCAAATTTGCCAAAACCTTAGCCCTTTGATTCATTTTAATCCGATCCCCACCGATGGCTATTGAACAAGTTACCGGTGAGACTCCTCCGTCTACGCCTCCTCCTTCTACGCCTTCTTCCACCACCGCCAAGGCCGCACCGTTGGGATCTTCCGTGATTCCGATTGTTAACAAGCTACAGGACATATTTGCTCAGCTCGGAAGCCAGTCTTCGATCGCGCTTCCTCAGGTTGCTGTCGTTGGAAGCCAGAGCAGTGGCAAGTCTAGCGTCCTTGAAGCACTCGTCGGCCGTGACTTTCTCCCCCGGGGAAATGATATCTGCACCCGTCGTCCTCTTGTTCTCCAGCTCGTCCAGACTAAAAGCCGCTCTAATGGCGGATCCGACGACGAGTGGGGGGAGTTTCGTCACCTTCCTGAAAACACTCGTATCTATGATTTTTCTGAGATTCGTCGAGAAATTGAGGTTTTCTATTTTCTCCCTTTGCTTAATTTCTCTGCTTCGTTTAATACCCTTTTGCCCAGTTGTTTTCTAAGTTTCTTCCTTTTCTTAGCTGCTTGCTTGGACGCATTGACTTTGATGCTTTTAATGTATGAATTCAACATCTTTGTAGGCTGAGACGAATAGATTAGTAGGAGGGAACAAAAATGTAGCAGACAAACAGATTCGTCTTACAATTCATTCACCTAATGTGTTGGATATCACGCTTGTGGATTTGCCTGGTATTACCAAGGTCCCAGTCGGTGACCAGCCATCCGACATTGAGGCACGTATAAGAACCATGATCTTGTCATACATCAAGTTAGATACTTGCTTGATATTGGCTGTTACCCCTGCAAATACCGATTTAGCAAACTCTGATGCCCTTCAAATTGCTAGCAATGCAGATCCTGATGGTAAGTCCTGTTAACACGTCCAATGAGAAAGAATTATTGATTTTTTTATGGGTTGTTTTGAAATTACTCATCGTCCACCGGTTGTGAATCTTTACTCTCTCCAGGTCATAGAACGATAGGTGTAATCACAAAGGTGACTATTCCCAGTCCATCATTTGTTTAGTGTCATTGTACTTTGGCCAAAAAGATAGGCATCCCTATTTATCATGTGTTTTACTTTATCTTTTATCATGTTTTCAGTTGGATATTATGGACAAAGGTACTGATGCTCGAAATCTCCTACTTGGAAATGTTGTTCCTCTTCGACTTGGATATGTGGGAGTTGTAAATCGTTGCCAGGAGGTAAACCTTTTACCCGTGCTTGCTCCAACTATTACCTTATTAATTTGTTTTGCCTAGTGTGGCTCTTCTTTTATGTGACTTGTGTTAACTTACTTATACTTCTGTGCTTAATTTTTTTTTTTCTAATATCATCATTTCAGTGTTATGGTGATAGTTTTTTTTTCCTAGCTTTTCTGGTGTCTATATCTACAGTGTAAAAGTGTTCTTTAATCTTTATATTTTATTAACAGGACATACTGCTCAACCGCACAATCAAGGAAGCACTTGTAGCAGAGGAGAAATTCTTCCGGAGTCGTCCAGTATGATAGCATCATTTTGCTGATCCCTTTCTGATATTCTTGCTACTTTACTGATTATAACAACTTTTTTGGTTCCTATACAGGCTTACCATGGTCTTGCCGATCGTGTGGGTATCCCTCAGCTAGCAAAGAAGTTAAATCAGGTATTTTTTTTGCAGTTTGAGCCTTTGTTTAGTAAGGCATAAGGGAGACACTTTTTCTATGTTGAAATATCTAAGATGGGATGATGTTGGAATGTTGATATCATGTCGTAGATTTCATACCTGGCATTGGTACTTATTCTATCAGAACATGTATAATAGATGCTAGCCTTTCTGTTGCATTTTTTCTAGATCCTCGTTCAACATATCAAGGTTCTGCTTCCGGATTTGAAGTCACGTATAAGTAATGCTTTGGTTGCTACAGCTAAGGAGCATCAAAGCTATGGTGAAATAACAGAATCCAGGGTGTGTATTTTACTGTCCAATTAGTCAAATTTATCGTTTCATCTCTTTGAGGTTTTTATTTTATTTTTAATCTTCCGTAAGTCAAACTTATCGTATTCTGTGGATCTTTACTGTCCTTGAAATTTTTAGGCTGGTCAAGGAGCTCTTCTCCTCAACTTTCTTTCTAAATACTGTGAAGGTAATAGCTGAAGCCGATGTTTTAGTTGAAACTTTGGATATCTGGTATATGTTTCTATGATTAATAGTGAGTCTCATGGATAACCTTTTTTAAACAGCGTACTCTTCATTGCTGGAAGGGAAAAGTGAAGAAATGTCCACGTCTGAGCTCTCTGGAGGAGCAAGAATTCACTATATTTTCCAGTCAATCTTTGTTAAGAGTTTGGAGGTTCGTTTTGACATTCCTTGAGCTTGAACAGGAGTTATAAATTCCCTTTCTTAACTAGCCAATGCTTTCCCTTACTTTTATTGATACACTTATGATCTTTGATGCTCAAGATTCATTTCATTAATATCAATAGAGAAAGTTTACATGTGTGAATGACATTTTATGGAAACGTTTACTGAGTTTAGGCTAGTGATACATCCACATGGAAGTAATGTATTATATATCTGACTCTAAGCTCTTTGTGGCATTGCATTTTTGCTACCAAATGCTTTCTAGAGCGTACTTGTTCCCAGTTTGTATAAACGTTGAGTCCCTACAATGTTGAATTGTCATTTTTATTTTCGAGTATCTGAACAGTTACTTCCTCTTTTCCTTGTCTGCTTGATACTGACCTTTTTCTTTATGTGATCGGTGTATGTTGTCCGAGCTAGATAAAGTAGACTCCTATAAATTTAGACTGATTGACTTTCTTCGCATTGCCTCTTCAGGAGGTTGATCCATGCGAAGACTTGACAGATGATGATATTCGGACAGCAATTCAGAATGCAACTGGGCCGAGATCCGCATTATTTGTACCAGATGTAGGTTTTTTTACATGTTTCAGCATGTGTGGAAGTCACTCTGGTTGTCAGGGCTTTAAGCATACCTATTTTTCCCTACCTTATGCACGTCCCAAAATTTCTAATTACAGTATCTTGATTTTATTCTATTTTGCATAGGTACCCTTTGAAGTTCTTGTTAGGAGGCAGATATCTCGTTTGTTAGATCCTAGCCTTCAGTGCGCTAGGTTCATTTTTGATGAGCTAATAAAGGTGAGGTTTTTTTTGGGTTTGTTGTTGATAAATTATAATTATAATTTCATTTTCTTCATAAATTTAATTGTCTCTACAGATTAGCCATAGATGTATGATGAATGAGTTACAGCGATTTCCAGTCCTGAGAAAGCGCATGGATGAGGTTATTGGGGATTTCCTACGGGAAGGTCTTGAACCCTCAGAAGCAATGATCGGGGATATTATTGATATGGAGGTTTGTATCATGAATTGAAAATCCTTACGATATTTATTTCATTAGCCCAAGATCAATTTTTCAGTTGAGTTTTTGTTTCGAGTATACGGAAGCCTAGACTGATATTTTCTCATGTTGGTTGATTAGGAAACATTTTTCAGTCATGATTGCTTCAATGGTGGTGTTAATTTCTTGAATGCCGTTTGCAGATGGATTACATAAACACCTCACATCCAAATTTTATTGGTGGAACCAAGGCTGTGGAAGTTGCAATGCAACACGTGAAGTCTTCGAGGATTCCCCATCCTGTGGCACGACCAAAAGTATGAAGTACTCTGAGCAGATACACTGAAATTGGTTTTGGTTTTTATTTGCTCTGCAGTGTTTCTTATACATTCAAGTTGATATAGCAGGAAACAGTGGAGCCTGATAGAACATCTTCTTCCGCTAGTCAAGTGAAATCTAGATCTTTTCTCGGCAGGCAAGCTAATGGAATTGTTGCTGATCAGGTATGTCATTCAAATGATGTATAGTTAATTCTGTATATCATCGTGCACTGTGGGCTGTCCCCTTAAGACCCATGAGCAAATTAGTCATTTCCAAGTAAAAGAGTGAATATTTGACACTAAACTCCTGACTTGTTCCTAGGTAGTTGTATCTGCAGATGCTGAAAAAGCTGCACCAGCTGGTAAGGTTTTCCGTCGTGTAATGAATCTCTTGTTATGTTTCAGAAACTCCTTGGACACATATATTGTCTCGATACGCTAATCGCTTATAATTCTGGGTAGATTTTAATTGTGGTTTTATTGATACATGATAGCAAATGCGAGTGATACAAGGTGGGGCATTCCCTCAATTTTCCGAGGGGGTGATACTCGAGCAGTTACTAAAGATAACTTATTAAACAAACCATACAGTGAAGCTGTTGAGGATATGTCTCAGAACTTATCAATGATCTATCTAAAGGAGGTGTGTGTCTCCTGTGCTGTCGTAGATGATTCATATTTGCCAATACATGCTTTTCTATTCAACTTATACTATTTGTTTTGCTTTCTAAAGCCCCCAGCTGTCTTAAGGCCGTCGGAGACCCACTCAGAACAGGAAGCAGTTGAGATTCAGATAACAAAGCTGTTACTGAAATCATACTATGACATTGTAAGGAAGAATATTGAGGATTCGGTACCAAAAGCAATCATGCATTTCCTGGCAAGTACTCTCATCACTTTGTCAAAGTGTTTTCAGTATTTTAGACTTGTACAATATGTCAGCACCTTGATATTTGATTCCTTTTTCATCATCTCTCTTTGAAAAAGTTAAAACGAAAAGCAGTTAGTTGACTTTTGTGCAACATTACCTTGTGGTTAGCTTAAAGTAACAGAACTCTGGAGATGCTGATACTATTTCTTTATAATGCTTCAGGTAAACCACACGAAACGTGAGCTGCATAACGTCTTCATCAAGAAGCTCTACAGGTGATGCATGTGTTATTTTTTTCCTCACATCTGTGTTTTGATTAGTCTCTTAGAACTGACTTGTTGTGTCATCTGGCGCAGGGAGAACTTGTTTGAAGAAATGTTGCAAGAGCCAGAAGAGATAGCAGGTAAACGGAAACGCACCCAGGAGACTCTCCACGTTCTTCAGCAAGCTTACAGGGTATGTTCTCGAGCCAAAACTAATTATCTACATTCAAGTGTCTATGACATCCTTCATTTCAGCAAAAAAAAAAAACTTAAAACTGGTCCTCTCAAGAAATTCGTGTTTGATGTTTGTATAACGATATGGTTTTTGCGGGTTAAACAGACACTAGATGAGTTGCCTCTGGAAGCAGATTCGGTGTCGGCGGGAATGTCAAAACATCAGGAGTTACTGACATCTTCAAAGTATTCAACAAGCAGTTCATACTCAGCGTCTGCCAGTACAACAAGAAGATCGAGAAGAGGAGGAGATCAACACCAAAACGGATACGGATACTAACATGATCCAAATATCGAATATCTCTCGACTGTGATAACGCATTTCATTCATTTAATGGCTCTCTTGAGGTTTTGGTGTTAAATTTATATATGTTGGTCAAATGAAGGATCTATATAGGAAAACTGGCAGTGTGGGTTTTGGAGTCTGCATTGGTTAACTGATAAAGGAGTGAAAGGTGATATATAATTAGTTTTATTATCTGTTTCAAATGCTCCCTGCAACAATAACGGGAAGCAAACTCTTTCACTCCGATTTCTTTACTAAATAAGTTGTATTACCTTATCGGTCCACATGACCTATTTTCTTCTTTCTTTCTTTTATGTGGATCATCAAAGTTTTATATCGACATGACCTTACAAGTTGTAGTCTCTTCACTTTGAATCATAGATTTTCAAAATAGCGCTGGTTAAGAGTTATTATTCATTTTGTTTGGATCAGCGCACTTGCACAATTCGAACCCAATTTTTAAAAGCTTTGATACTCGCTTGCTTTGTCGCTTCTGTAAAAACAATTCGGACAAAAATCCGATCTGTTGTATTGTCTACTGTCTAAAGAGACGTTTTGCATACTCTTTGGTTCAGAAGTGGACACGTCATTTCCCACTTTTCCTGATTTGGATAAAACGCATGCATATCCACCTAGTAGTCTAGTACCACGTATCGAGCACCGTCACAGATCCATGTTTGTTTGAGTTGAATTTTGAAGTTTCCCACAAAACATATTTTCTTTGTCTATAACAAATCAGAAATCAGATATTATATGAATTGTATGGTCTTTACTAATTTATTCATGAACTGCAGAAATTTGTGATACATTATAGTAGATAAGAGACAAGCCTAAGCCTAAAGAGAGAGACAAGAAGAAAGAAAGTAAAGTAGGTCACAGGAATTGCAACAATTATTACATAATTAAACCCCATATCACAAGGTCCGTAATGAATTAGAAAGACATAGTAGAGTGATTTTTATAAAACATTCTTAAAATTAATCAATGCATATAATGGTCGGGTCACAGCAACATTCATCCACCAAGCAGCAACAACACAGAGCCGCTAATCTGCAAACCGAAACACACAGATACATATTACTATCAACAAAACATAGTAATTCATTCGTAAATTCCAAAAAAAAGATCTTTAAAACTCCAAATTAATCTGAACTTATTTCCGACAAGGCTAATCAACTAAACTCCTTAATGCGACAATTAATAACAGAAACAAAATTAAATTAATCTTTAATGAAACGTAAAATACTTACAGTCCTTCAAGAAAACCAGGTTTTCGCTTTGGTGGTGGAGGGGGCGGTGGTGGAGGATAATACTGTGGTGGTACTCCCACCGGCGGCGGAGGACCTTGCGGATAATACTGCGGTGGTGGACCTTGCGGATGTGCCGGGTAAGGATATGCATACTTTGGATCGCTCATATCTTTGGCCAGAAAACTTAAAAACTACTATATATTATTTTAGGTTTTGGAAGAGCAAAAACTTATTAAAAAAAATATAGAAGCAGAGATGAAATAAGAATAGTAGAGTAGAGAGACAAAGAGAACACGGATTTTTGCAATCTTTAGAGCGCAAGTTGTTGACGACGTGTATTTATATTCGCCAAATAGCTTTGTGTAGATAACAAAATTTATTAAAAGTAGCCTGTAATGTAGTTTTTGTTTGGGGTGAGAAATTGTGGAGCCATTGGGAATAAATCTTGAAAAAGTACACACTTACCACGGTGGAATTGTCAAAAAAGAAGTTGTAGGAATCTCTCTCTCTCTCTCTCTCTCTCTCTCTCTCTCTCTCTCTACTTCGGTGGAAGATTCGAGAGGCGAGTGGAAGCATCGATGGGTGAGGTGGTGAGCGAAGCAAAGTGGGGTTTGCTTTTGGAATCTCATATTACAACTTACAACTTAACTTGATTATTCTTCTCTTCTTTATAAAGTGGTTTTTACATTCAGCAATATTCCTCCAAAACATGTTCACACACATGGTTTTCTCCATAGAAAGAATTTAACTTTTTTTTTTCTTTTCAAACCCATGCATGCATCTTCCTCAATTATAATTTGATGAGTTGCGTTATGATGCTTATTGATGATTTTACCGGTTTTATTTTGGCTTACTGCAAAAGTTTAGTTGATCACCATTGATTGTTACAAAATAAACATTTTCACAATCTTTTATTATCACGATATATCTAGTTTAACCCATTTTAAGGTTCATCTTTTCTTAAGTCAGATTTATTTAAAATTATACAGTTAAAAGTCTTTAATTAATATTTGGATATTGTAGTAGTAGTTTTCGGTTTTAGTCCCAAGGCGGCAAGGGCAGCACCACACGGTATTGTCGTCGTCGTCACACATTCTTTATCTTATGATAGCATCGGCACAAGTTAGCCATCGTTTTCAGCGCAAATTAGTAGTGTTGTCAACGTGTCACGAATTGGTTGGTTGTGATTTGGATATAGTTTTATAGAAAACGACTGAAACTTCTGGTTTCAACCTTCCTTGGTCCCAAAGAAACACACACCTACTCCCTTCATTCTTTATCCTCCTCTCCAGTCATATTATTAATACGCATCTAATCTTAATGCAGTCTCATCCAATTTGCACTCATAACCTCTTCTGCTTTTCTCTGAGTTTAACACAGAATTTATATTTATCAATGGCATCATCAGCTGCGATGTTCATGCTCCCCTATCCTCTAATTCAGCAGGTAACAAGAAACAATACTCTGCAGCCGCAAGGACAAGGCCAACCTTCATCGCCGCAGATTGTCGAATGTCTTCTTCCTGCGAGAAACTCGTCCGAAAATTCTGGTCGCTCGAAGTTTAGTCTTTGGCTATTCGGCGATCCCGCTACGTATGACAAGAGGTTCCAAGAAGCTATTGAACTTAGTTGCCTGTGAACGAGATTTTCCATTTTATGCATTTTTCGTAGTTTCCTCCTTTGTGTTTGTATATAAGCATACTGTAACTTCTTCCGTAATCTCACCCTGTGACGTAATCTATATAATAATGGGTTCCATCAAAGATGTTCTGGCTAATTTTGTTTGCTACGATACTTTATTAATCATATCAACGCGAACTTACACAGTAAAAAATAATGACAACGCTGTTTTAGTTCTGATGGATTCCACTTGGCCATGTCAGATTCTTTACAGGCTTGAGAATAGCTTCAACCTCAGACAGTGTTTCTTGATCCATTCCCACACCTTCAAGCTCTGTAACTGCTGCAACGTTTTCTTCTACCTGATTCAGAAACCACAACTTGTTTCATATCTAACTCCAATTTCCAAATAATTATGGTAATTTTTAGACCAGAAAACCAGAAACTTGATAACCTGCGGGACAGAGCTCATCCCAACCAACACCGATGAAATCTCCTTGTTTGCTAAACTGTACTGCAGAGCTAACTTTGTGATCTTCTTACCCTTTGATTTGCAGTGAACAACTGCGGCTTTGCATGCAGACTACACAAGACAATAGAAGCAGCAACGGGTTTTGAATTTCCATAAGTGAGAACAATTTGTTAAGAAAAACATCAGGATCATCCTTTCTTTCTCACTAAATCAAAAAGTAAAATTTCGAACAAACTGAACAGTCCAAAACCTAGAAATTAACTCAAGAGCATTCCCTACTTTCCCAAACTCAAATAAACCACATACCATTCTGCTCATAAATCCTCTACTTATACTTTTATCAAAGACCAGCTAATATGTTAATGCGATTAGGAAATTTCTGAACTCTCTCTAATCCGCATTATGCAGACTTATCATAATTCACAATGTAGTCCAAGTTAAGAAACAGAGGAACTGAGTCTCAAAGTATAGCATTTAAGCCTATCAAAGATGACATGTTTATGCTTGTGAAAATGTCCTAACACTGGCCTATTATACCGTATGTTCCCGTACGAGGGTTATAAAAAAGAATCACATCATTTTAAAAATGCCAAACCTTGAGCTCAGGGGAAGCAGGGTGCCATTCAGGAGGACCTTGTTCTGTGAGAAGACCCATTGCCAATGGAGAAGCACTTATCACACCCACACCTTTACTCTTCAAGTAAGGTAGTAAATCCAGCAACGTTGAATCATTGACGCCGTAGTGACAGTATGATAATATCACATCGACAGCCCCTGGAGGCACTCGATCAAGAACATAAGTGAAAATATTTAATGGAAGACCAGTGATACCAATGAACCTGGCCTTCCCCTCCTGTTTCAGTTTCTGAAGAGCAGGAATTGTTTCACTCACAATCTGACAGCAACGAAAGAACAGTTATATGTAAAGGTATTGATACAAACAATAACTGGAAGTGATCAACCAAGAGAGAGAATGTGGTGGACCTGATCAAGAGACCCGAACTCAATGTCATGGCAATGAAGTATGTCAACATAATCAAGCTGAAGCCTCTCCAAGCTCTCATCGATGCTCTTTCTTACTCTCTCAGGACTGAAATCAAAACCTTCTTCATATCTTCCACATTTGGTCGCCACAATGTAGTCACTTCTAGGGGCTTGTAGAGCTTTCAGTGCCTTACCAAGCATTTTCTCAGAAAGTGTTGCTCCATAGTACCTTCACAATAGAGAAAAAAGCAAATACAGATACATATGAACTTCACCAAAAAATACATATCATTAGAGACTCGCTCAGTTGAAAATTCCGCTATAACACTATTAATTAACTACAGTTCTAATTCTCACATCATCAATTTTGAATCTGAATCCGAGAAATTTCAGGGAAAGAATCAGCAATTAGTTTGGAAAGATGATTGAAAACGTCAACAGAACAGATAGAAGTAAGTGTTTACGGTGAGGTGTCGAAGAAGTTGATGCCGCGTCGGAAAGCCTCGCGCACGGTGGCGACGGCATCGTCTTCGGCGACAGGACCGAAGACACTACCGAGCGGAGAGGCGCCAAAACCCACGGCGCTGACCTTAAGCCCTGTGTTCCCCAAAGGCCGAAGCTCCATTTTAGTCTGAGGAATCGCCATTGTTGAAAGGCTCAACAAAAACTAGTTCTCTCGTTCGGTTGCAATTGCAATTGATGAGAATGCGATAAGACGCCACGTGTATTTGTGATTTATTCACACATGGTGCTCAGTAAGAATAAATTACGAAAACACCTTTCTAAATCGGTTAGATTTTTTTTGTTTTTGTCTCAACATCTACTATGTCTCGATCACTCAGTCAACAATATGATGTCTTTGTGGAGAAAATTGTTACAACTTCAAGAAACAAAGGAGACGAGACGACATTATTTGAACCCAAATCAAGAGTCATAAAAGAGGTTGATGATAACAAGGCTTTTCATTTATAAAGCTGCTTGAATCTTCGACATGCCTCTAAGATGTTCTCTCTGTGACCAAAGGCACTAACTCGAACAAACCCTTCACCACCTGGTCCAAACCCACTTCCTGGAGTTGTAACCACATGAGTCTTCTCCAGAATCTCAGCAAACACATCCCATGAGCTTTGCTTCGGGAAGTGAACCCAAACGTAAGGCGCATTCTTTCCTCCATATACATCGTACCCGAGAGACGTGAATGTCTCGATGATTATGTTTGTGTTTTCTTTATAGAATCCAATCACCTTGTTCATTGCCTGCAATGGTTTTTAAAAAAAAAATGAACTCGTGTGAACTGGTTTAAGTTTCTGAGATTTCTCTTTAGCTAATAAGCTTACCTCAAGTCCTTCTGGGGAAAGGCAAGCAAGAGCACCAGCTTGAGAGAGATTGGAGGCACCATTGAAGCAAGTGCAGACAATTCTATTGAAGTCTTTTGCAACTGGGAAGCCGTCTGAATAGAGTAGCTGCTTTGGGATGACGGTCCAACCAAGTCTAACTCCAGTGAAACCGGCATATTTACTGAACGAAGCTGTCTCCATAGCAACCTGCAAGAGGTTGTGCCCATGAAGATTGAAAAGAATGAAACTTTAAATGTTATAATCAATCGCTATATTACCTCCTCTGCTCCAGGGATTTCGAAAATGGAGCGTGGATTATCATCAGACATGTACATTGCATATGCGGAATCATACACTATTATGGATCCGTTCTTCTTTGCAAATTCAACTAACTGCTTTAGTTGCTCTCTCGTGGCAGCAGCGCCGGTAGGGTTATTTGGGGAACAGAAGAAGATTATATCCGTCCTGCCAACAGTGGATAGGTCGGGAAAGAAGCCATTCTCTGGAGTGCATCTCATGTACTCAATGTTTCCATACTTTTGCACATCAGTGTTAAATTGTCCGGTCTGACCCATAATAACACTGGAGTCAACGTAAGCCTGTATTACCCCAGAAAAACGATTAAACATAGTTAAAAGTTAATATGAAGCAAAATTCGACAAGACTACAACTGCAATTTCATTTTATATCTGCCTAATTACCGGATAAGAAGGATCCTGAACAGCAACTGTAACATTGGAACCAAACATAACCTGCAAGAAATGGATCCAAGAAACAACTGCTCAGCTTTCCTTATCTTGTATCAATTGAGGAAGAACATTCAGGAATAAAACAAACCTGGAGACGTGAGATATCACATTTAGCTCCATCAGAAACAAAAATGTCATCATCCCCTATGCCAAGGCCGCTGTAGAATGATTTTGCAAGAGCAGCTCTAAGTGGCTGTTCAAATGTGTGAAAGCACGGTTTAGTTTAGATAAATCATTTCAGCTTAACAAATGAATCTATAAGAATTTTTCAGACATGAAACAGGTTTAAATCCATCTCTTGAATTCAGTAGCAGTTCAAGACTATCAAAAATAAAATTAAAATGACGTGCAAAAGCATATCATAATGAACCAACCAACAAGGATGAAACGTGCACTGACCTTTGCACCTTGTTCAGCACCATAACCACTGTATCCCTCTATTGTGGACAACTCATGAGCTTTCTGCCATAGAAGAAAACATAATTATTCTTTAGAAATTACATGGTTGAGTACTATAATTTTAAAAAACTATCCTACCAGAACAATTTTTGTTAAGAGTTTTCAGCGCAGGATCATTTCTCTATGGCTAATCCAAATATGGCAAACAGAAAATTATGAAAATGTACTTTTTGGTCAAAATGAACCATAATGCATACTAGGAGTACAGTTAAATCAACTTAAAATATGTTAAGATAAGGAGGTACCTTTGCTATTGCAGAAGTGATGACTTCTGGAATTGGCTCAGTTGTGTCGCCTATTCCAAGACTTATAATTTGTGCATCTGGATATTTCAGCAAGTGTGCAGACCTTCTCCTTGCAATCTGTTTGCATTTTCCAAAAAGAGGAGCATCATATTCAATGAGGATATATTAAACTTACTACACAGGTAATCCAATGGGTATGGCTTATTCATATATCAGATCACTGCAAGCTTTCAAAAGATGATAACTTTGTACCAAAATTTTCTCTGTTGAGAGAGGGAGCAATGCTTATGTTTGATGGATTAAAATTTACTATGGAGTAAAGGCTACTCCTTAAGAAATTCCCAGTAGAAAATATTTCAAATCTTATATAGTATTACCAAGACAGTAACAGGTAACAAACCTCCGGGAATAAGTATCCAGCCTGAAGTTTGGACATGTTTGAATTCCGCGACACGTTCGTCTTATATTCTACATACATAAAAAAGACCAAAACATGTAAGAGATAAATTTGTGAGAAACAGATGAACAGCTAAAAAGAGGATAAAAATCACTAACAAACTAACTATCCTACTAATCATTACAGCAAAAGCAACATAGAGTATGGTTTCAAAGAGCAGGAACGCGAAGAATTACCAATCTTTTCTTGCGGGGTTGCAACGCATTTGCACGTATTGACCGGTTTTGCCATGGGTAAGTAAGCATTTCGAGTTCTGAGAAAGCAAAAGAAAGATCACAAAGCATAAACCAAACTGTGAAGATGGATAAAACACACAATATCAATGATCATAGTGTTGTCATCATAAGCAAATGCACTGTCGTCTTTCCAAACGACAGCATCCAACAATGGCTTAAAAAAAAAAACTCACTTTCGCACTATTTCAATTTAGCAAAACCAAAAGACTAAAATTTAAAAGATAAGCAACCATACGGCAGGAGTGAAAGACGAAACTACGATTACTTTCTAACGATTAGTTTCTAAAAAGTTTGTCTTCATACTCCTAGATTCCTTCTATTAGCAATAAACAGAGAGTAAAGAGAAGAAAAAAAACGAGACGCACCTGAGACTAAAATTTGAAGGAGCTAAGAAAGTGGATGAGGAAGAAGAGATCATCGAAGAAACTAGCTGCTGGGTCGACGACATTTTCCCGCTTCTCACAAGGATTCCACAGGAGAAATTGCAGCAAATGAGTCAACTAAACGTGTTTTGTTTGGGTTTTAATCATGAGAGAGTGGGTGAGACTGTCTACTGATGATGATAAAAGTAAAACTAGGGTTCTTCTTCGGTTTGGTCCTAGAGCAAATCAACCCGGTTTTCCCCGGTTCGGTTTACTATGAAATTCCTCGGGATTCAATTTATTTGATCTGGCTCGGACGACGACTTTGCTGCGTCTGTGGGAAAACGCCGAGGAATTGCAGGATTCCGTGAAGCAGCTATTTGATATCTGAGTAAATTCGATTTCTAGGTAATTAATCTCCTCTTTGATCACATTTCTCGAGCAATTGGGTTCTTGAAAGAACGTTGATTTAGTGGAAGTTCTATGTTTGGGAGGCAATGATTTAGAAGATAGCTTTTTGGTTATCGAATGTATTTTTAGTTGTGGAATTATGATATTCTATCAAGTTATATCGGTTCCATCTTTTGATCTGCCCAGATTGATTTTGATTTGGAGATTTTTTGAAGGTTTATACTTTTTTGTTGTTTTTGGTTTACCGTGGAATTAGATGGATCTGGAAACTGAAAATCGAATAGCTTCGATTCTCTTAAGAGAAGCAGCAGAATTGAGGAGACAAGCTGAGAAAGATGGAGTTCGAGCATATCTTGAGAAGCCTAATGTAAGGCATCGACCTAACTCTAGATTTCTCACCGCTACTGTTCTTGGTGTTCAGCAAGGTATTATCTTTGTTCCTCCTAGACCTGGCCTTCTTTTGGAATCAAATCTAGTTCTTAGGCTTAGATTCTTACTTGGGGTTGAGCTTCCTTATCGTTTATGATGTTTAGCCTGCAGCTTTAACTTTGTATTCTGATATTCAAACATGTGTTTTGAGATTCCAGTGGTACGTTATGATCTAAAATTGTGTATTCTTTGTGCCATACAGCAAACAAAGCTTTAGAAACCAATGAGATGTGGAATCTTCGGAGTAAAGAGATTGAGTTTGATGAGAGGCTCAAACGAAAATCTAGAGAGGAGAGCAGCAGTGGTCAAAGTGAGCACAACAATAGGAGAGGTTTTGTTAAGAGATGCACTTCACTTGATGAGAATGTTACTTCTAGTTTATCGACATCACCATCAAGCCAGAACAGAAACAAACGATGGCAATCGGAAAATGATAATGATGAAGGCTTAGGAGATGTCAACGGTGAGAATTTTCGCCAGTCAAGGTATTTCCTTTTAACTCAATCTAGATAGTATATGCTGCCTCATTATATCCTTTACTATTATGAAACCAACTGCGATCGGCTTTTGTTCATAAAACTTGTGATTCTGGTTTATCATTTATGATAGGGTCAATCGTGGCAGAGGCATTGTTGGTCCTAGGATGGATGAAACATTCCCTTGTCTTCCTGTCGCAGAATTTTCAAGAACTTCTGATACAGGAGATCGGAAGCTAGTACCTAAGCCAGAGCGATCGCCTTTATTGAAATGCCGAACGGATTCTTCTGAGGAGGAGGTTCACGAACGTGCTCACAGGAAAAGAAAGGAGCATAAGAAGAAACACAAGTCAAAAGAGAAGAAAAGGGATAGGAAGAAGAGGAAATATTGTAGGGACTAGATCTTTTCCAGACAAAAAATGCCTTTACACCGGCAATGATGTTGTGTTTACTAATATGATCATATATTATTAATTCTAGTATTAACGATTACGTCTCGAAACCATATAAGAAGTTCCCATTCATGCCTTTTCTGGTACATAAGTAACAAAGTTTGAAAGTTGGAAATAAAGATAAAAGTTGAAGACAGATGTGTTCTTTAATAACATAGAAAAGAGATCAACCAGTTCAACGTTGGTCTCTGGCAGAGAATGAACCAACGTAGTAGGTCAGAATTTGTACGAAGTCGTAAGCAGAGACAACTCTCGGTGCAGCCAGGGGGTTTGGATTTGGTAAAGGTCCACTGAAGCAAGGAGAGTAAAATTAAAATCTCTTACAGACTAATGATATATAGCAAGAAAAAATCATCTTGAAACCATAGACAAAGATGATGTTCATGCCTATATTGATGATACACATTGGCCGGACAAGTGGAAGTATGAAAGTTGAAAACAAAGACTAAAGTTTTCGACATTCATAACCAGTTCAGTGGTC
The DNA here is from genome assembly GCF_000375325.1 of Capsella rubella. NCBI lineage: Eukaryota > Viridiplantae > Streptophyta > Magnoliopsida > Brassicales > Brassicaceae > Capsella > Capsella rubella. Next base: position 2,498,723 of record NW_006238917.1, on the reverse strand, counting down.
ATCAAATGTGTCTGTGTCAGGAGTCTTCAAAATGGTGATCAGTTTCGTCAAAGATCTCTTCCTGCAACCACATGCCCAAGAATAAATAGTCAGTAAAACATGATTTTTTGGTAGCTAACTTATATATAAGATTCCTAACCTGCAGAAGTTCTTCAATGACATCCTCCATTGTAATGATTCCGACAGCTTCTTCTTCCTCAGCAAGTTTAGGCAGCGGATTTCCATTCAACTGCAGGATGTCGGCATCATTGTCTTTTGACCATTTCTTGGTCTTTGACCCTCCTTTAAACGAACTTGCTCGATTAGGAAAGCTCTTCCACTTTTGAAGCGATCTTTTTGTCCTTAACATTCTCTCCTGAGGTGTAGGAGTTCCCTCACTATCCAAATCCACTCGGACTTCCTTAACACTCCCTATTAAAAGCCCAAATCAAAGATGCTCAAAACTTGAAACTCAGCAAGGCAATGTTTTGTCGACTAATGAAACAGTTTACCATTTTTAGAAGGTAATGGGTGAATCTTGTCGCACTGTCTCACAACAACAGCCATGTGGCTGAGTCCTTTCTGGAATTCGTTCAATATATCATATAAAGGCAAGATTTCTGGAACTCTAAAACAAAGTAAGAAATCAGCTTTTGAAGCACGTTCAGCGGGTTTAAATTGCTAAGAATCGGAAATTTCACCTTGGAATCCGTCTTATTGTGACATTCTTGACAGGTATTTCTTCATCTGGGTTGATAGTCAATAAGTTCTTTACCTGACGATATTAGTTATGAATGGTTAGAACTGCAAACAGAATAGTCATCTGGAATCCGTCTTATTGGTGAACATGACTTTAGCGAGAACCGAGTCAAATTGTGGAAGTAATGCCTGAGACTGGGAGTTACCAGAACAAGACCGATGATGTTAGTTGGTTGCTCATAGTATACTGGAACTCTGCTATGCCCTTTCTCAAGAATCAAGTTCATCAAATCTCTATACCAAAAGAGCAAAGAAGTAAAATAAACAAAATTAGAAATAAGAAGAATACAGACTCTAGGCAAGTGTGCTTCTAATATGATGGTTCTCAGAAAAATCACAAAACAAAACCTGTCTAGTTTGGCATTGATATCAATCACAAAGATATCAGATATTGGTGTCATTGCATCTTTGACCATTTTCTCAGACAGTTCAAGAGCTCCTGCAATGATTGTCGTTTCATCATGAGTCAGCTCTCCACCCTTTCCAGCCTGAAAGAAACAAAATACTAAACAACATGACATAGATACAAGGAATGCGGAAAACTTTTCAATCTTGAAGATGGGATCAATGCATACCTCATTTCCATGAAAATCCACAAGTGTTTTCAGCTCAGCTCTTCGAAAGAGTGCTGCACGACGATGACCCAATAGAAAGTCCAGCAGCTGGATAAATGAAAGAGAAACAAAACTTTTTAAAACAAAGAGCATGATGGTTTGGGGCATTGACTCCAGCAGAGATTGGTCAAGTGTTCTTACCTTGCTAATTGGCCATGCAACTGGTAAGCAAACAAAGACTAGGACACGGACAAACGGAGCCACTGTAGCACCAATCGCTAAACCATAACGTGAACAGATTGACTGTGGTATAATCTGCAATTGCAGCAAAGCCAACAATCAGATATGTACATGAAAGTGATTAAAAATGCTCAGAGACTGTTTTCCCCTAATGGATATAACAGGAAAGGCTAATCTTACCTCACCAAAGAGAAGAATCAATGTAACTGAAATCAAAATGGCACCCCATGCCGGCACAAGAGCATCAAGAAAAATGGGAAGCGTCTGAAAAGATAAATCATTACTAATATCAAACAACATTCTCAAAACCTACGAATCACAGTGGCTAAGGGAGAAGTTTAATCATTACCTCCATAGCAGCTGCGTTGCATATGAGTAAAGTGACAAGCAATAGATGCTGATTCTTTACCACTGGCAATATCTTTGCTGCAGAAAACAAAAAAAAAAAAAAAAAAACAACTCTGGTCATCATTAACAGAGAGAGACAGAGCCTAAAAAGACATGAAATTCGATCAAATTTGATAATGCAATCACTGGAACAAAGCAGACTGCTCACAACAAAAACAATTGAATCATCGATAACATAACAAACAGCTATTAATTCATCAAGTTTGGAGATTCTGTACAAAAAAAACTGATAAAAAGGGTATTCTAGTCTTGATTAGTAAAGTTAGGATAAGACCAAAATCTTCAGCACTCACCAGTATAATGAATTCACACGCAGCAACTGAATATTACAGAAACCAAACTCTACCTAAATTGAAACACAGATGCTTCTGGGAAGTTAATCAAAACGCCCAATCGATGAACTAACTATAACTAATAAACAAATTCGAATATGAACATCGCAAATAAATAAAAAAGATCCTCGCCACTTCTAATTACACACGTGTAATTTGCAATTAGGGAGAGAAACAACAAAACGGTAGAAAGAAAACTTGAAAAGAGAGTGGAGCAAAAAGAGGGAACAAAAGTGTTTTACCAGCATATTTGCGATATTGGGGTGTACCGGATTTAGCAAGAACTTCAAGATCAACGAGACTCATAGACATAAGACCCAGTGTTAAACCAGACATGAGTCCAGCGAACAAGACAAGAAACGCAATCACAGCTACACGCATAAAGAAGTCTGGGTCGCAACATTGAGACTCCATCCCCATCAAAAAATCTCCAATTTAAGAATACCCAAAAGCTCAAGAAATCAGAAAAAACACTTAAACCCCCTAGGCTAGGCTCACTCACAGACTTGACATCTTCTCTCCAGCTCCAATTATTAAAAAAAAACTTTCTTCTTCAAAAAAACAGAATACGAACCGTCTCGGTCTCAGTTAGTAATCAGTTTTAACCACAAAAGAGAAGAGACTATAAAAGTTGAAGCTTCAGAAAAATATCTCTTCTGATAAAAGAAAGAGAAACAAAAAAAAAAAAAAAAATCTTTTGTGAGTATTTCAATATAAGTTGGCAGAGAAATCAAAGCAATTACGGAGATGATAAAAGAAAACACAGCAGAAGCTCGTGCGGTGGAGATTCCCACTGGTGATATATACACAGGGCGTGGCAATTAGATGCATAAATGACAATAGTAACCCGTATGTGTTACCCGGTGCACTATTAGATGAGCAAGGGTGTTTATGTAATTTAAGCTTCGTGTCTCTTTTATTACTGTTTTGATGCTGACGCAGCAAAATTAAGTAGCTGGGTGGTTTCCCGCTACGTAGATGATTTCGATCCGATACGGATCTTCGCCAGAACACTTTTTGTGTGTCGTCGTCAAAACTGAAACTGTTTTCTAGTAGTAGCTTCCTTTTATATATGTAATGGAGTATATATTAGTAACATTTGTTATTATTATTGTTTTTTTTTCTTAGAATGAATGGCTGATGTAGTGTCCTTTTCACAGTATTTATGTATTATCATTATCAAAAAGTATATATTACCAAGAAAACTATTTTATCTTTTTCCACACCCTATATTTTGGTAGTTACGTGCATACTATATGAAGAAGAGAAAGCTTTCATTATGAGTTACTTTTTAGGTCGGCAAAATCATTTCGTTTGTTTTTAAGACTCGTGGGCCTTGCATTTCTTTTAGCGATCTCACGTCCACTTTCTCGTCGTCAGGGTATGTGAAAACTCCACTATGTACCAAAAAAAAAAAAATATTATAATATATGTACGTGTGTCTAACAATATGGTTCCAGAATCCGCAAAAAAAAAAAAACATTAGCTAAAAGCATTGATATTGTAGAAACTACAAGAATCTTTTTTTTTTGGTAAAATGTTAAGTAAACTAGAATAATCTTTAGAGTACAGAACAAAACAAAATAACAATGTGTTATCAAAAACTGATATACTTAGATCCAGATCCGGTATTTATATGATTATACCTAGCTAATAGGTTCGGACCCGCGCTACATCGCGGAGGAAATAATTACATATATATAATTTTAACGGATTGTAATATGTTATATTTTAATTTTGTTAGAGTGCAGTCGATTACGGTAAATCGTATATTTGTATAATAAGTTTAAATAAAATAATAAAGGAAAGAGCGAGTAAATAATCATATACTGAGTTTTTATACAATTAAAAACACGGTGAAAATTTAACAGCACGAAATAATATTTGTCGATAAATTATTCATTTTGACCATTTTTTTAGTAAAAATAGGAATATACGTAAAATTACATATTACAATATATTTTTTGAAAGTCCAACTCGTAACAGAATTCATTTTGTAAAAAAACATTATTCGTAACTCGCTTTATCATTATATTCCAACCCGTAACATAGTTTGATATATAATATATTTTATCAATAAAAATTATATCTCGAAAATTACATTTATGTCTTCAAAAAAATATTTCCATATTTTAAATTCTAAAAGTTTTATGTATTTGAACCTTTTATTTATAATATTTTGAAACTATTTGAAATTTTAAATATGCTCATGTAACAATGATTTAATATTGGTCATATTTATAATGATTTTAACCGAGTGTAGTTGAGTATTATATGTCTGTTTTGAAAAATTCAAATTGAAACATATGCAAAAAAAAGTTAAATTTTATTAAATATGTATACTATATAGTATAATATCATAAATTAAAAATAATATCAAATAAAAGTGAAAGAAGAATAATATTTTTTAAATAGATTGTATTTAATTACTTAGAGAAATATTAGTAAATTCTATAATTAGTTATGGAAATAATACAATCCTAAAATTAGATTTGGAAAGTATCCGGTGTATGTATCCAAACCCATTAATCTATCCAATTACAAATTTCGGGTAACTTTTTGAAATTGACCCGATCCGGAAACATTTTTTGTACTTCTCTTTTACTAATATAGGGATATGTTGGACAAGATCGGATTCCATATATTTTGTACGATGAATCACATCCATTTTGATTCTATGTAGTACGATGATATAACCATTATTCGGTTTTTTTTTGTAATTTGTTTTTCGGAAGTATATAAAAGTATTTTTTTTCCTTGTTTCATAGAGATGTAATCTTTAGTATTTGATGTACTCTTAACAATTACAGATATATATATATATATAGAGTTTAAAAGTTTGAATACAGCGCACGATGAATCAAAGATTATGTATTTTTGTTTGAAGAGATACTTACTCATCATTGATGTCTATATGACCAATCTAAACAATGGCAAATGGTTTGATTCTAAAAAAGAAGATAATCGATCAAATCCTATATGATCATCAGGTCACATGATAAGAACCACCAGTTTCACGATGAAATGCCATTTTATATAATAAGGCATAATATATCATCGCCATGCATTCACCTGACCTAGTAAAAGTCATAGCAATCAACTATCATAAAACATATATATTATTTAGAGGTTAATATGTGGAACGGAATTGTATATTCTAATGATTTGTTTTTTTTTTCTTCTTCAAATTTTCTCCTGAATAATAATAAACTAAAAGCCTACAAACGTATATGGAAAGATTTGAAGAAATTGTCTTTCATTTTTATACTGTAAAAAATTGTTTCAGTCAAAATCATTGTTTTTAATTTATTTACAAAGGGGCAATTTGAAGGTTATCAGCTGACCTCTTCGCCTAATTGACTTGGTAAAAGAGATTTTTATATATAAAAAAAAAAACAATTGCTACAAGTACTAGCTCGTACGTTAACGTTGGTAAAAAAATATATCGCAACTGTTATTACTTGTACGTAATAAAATACTTATTTGACAACGTAAACTCTATATAAATCCACGTCTCGAACCCATCATACACAACACAAAGTAAAAAAAAACTCATAGAGAAACTAAGAAAAATAAATGAAGATGGTTAACTCTTCCCAAACCCTAATACTCGTGGTGGTAGCTCTTGTCCTAGCTTTTGCAGCAGTTCCTATGAAAGCCCAAGACCGGCCACAAGACTACCTCGATGTGCACAACCGTGCTCGAGACAACGTTGGTGTGCGTCATATAAAATGGCATGCGGATGTGGCGGAATACGCCCGACGATATGCTCAGAAAAGGCGTGGTGACTGTCGTCTTGTTCACTCAGACTCAGGCGGGCGTTACGGTGAAAACTTGGCATGGAGCAGTGGTGATATGTCCGGAGCTGCCGCAGTGAGATTGTGGGTCGACGAGAAGCCTGACTACTTCTACAGTTCGAACACGTGTCGTGCTGGAAAACAGTGTGGACATTATACTCAAGTTGTGTGGAGAAACACGGAGTATGTTGGGTGTGCCAAAGTCAAGTGTGACAATGGTGGAACCTTTGTGACTTGCAACTACTTTCGTCCTGGTAATATTAGGGGCCGTTGGCCTTATTAATTAAGTATATGTATCGCAGATGAATACATGTAAGTACTTGTCCATAGTGGACGTGCGTTTCTGTAATTTCAATAAATGATCATCATCACAGGATATGGTGATTCCTTTCTGTGTATATATATATGGTTTGTATGATATGTTGTGACGAAATAATACGTTTTCTGGTGCTTAAAATTCGTGCTGTCGCTAAAGTATGTCACAACGTGAGTTCTTGATCCTTCTATGGGGTAGCGGACTAGCAGCTTGGGGCCATATTTTATATAACCAATATTATTATAACTGAGATTTTTTTTGCTATTTAAGACTTTTTAAGTCATCAGTTGTGGCTAACCGTGATGTTGAAAATGCTGTAAAAAAATACAATTGTTATCGATATCTTAATTATAATCTCATAACGAATTCTTCGACCCAGGACCTTAATTATTAAATTGTGGTTTTCCATATTGTCATGTTTAGGGTTCGATCGTATCTAATTTTCGTGTAATATATTTGTATGTTAATGCTATGCTTATAAATGTTGGAAAAGATTGTTTTTAATGGCTAAATAAAGTTCAGAAACATTTTGACAATTGTTTTTCGAAATCTATTATCAATTTGAGCGACTTTATTCCTTATGATTGATTACTCATAACCCAATAAACGATAGTTACTTCTCTTAACGTTGTGGAGTATCGTTTTAAAAAAAATTGAAAGTTTATGCGTCTAGGTTTATCCACACAAGTAATTAACACAACGTGTCCACACTTTTACTTTTGTTTATTTTGTTTATATTCAACAACTTTTGTTTTCAACAATTTAACATCTCTTTTGCTTCCAGAATGAGTGAATGACTAACTGTAACCCAAAGTGCATGGGGAGATGATAACATCAAGTCCAATAATAAATAGAAAAAAGTACAATAATTTGATAGATTTTCCTCTCACTACTAATTGAGTTTGAGACATTAATTAAAAAAAAAAAAAAAAAAACCTAAAACCACGTCCGGTAATTTCAATCAAAACTTATAAATTGAAATTATATAGAAGAAGTGAAATCTATGACACTGTTTTTTACAAAAAAAAAAAAAAAGACATACGTATGTAGTTACTAGTTAGTATCGAATCTCTTTGAAGTCGTCCAATATATTAACTAAGATTATAAAAGGAATAGTAGATTGTGTGCATATCGTTGATATTAAATGGCCATCTTGCAAATAGAAAAAAAGATTTTAATGAACAGCCATCACAAACTAGATTAAAAAATTCGTGATGACTATATATTATATAGATTGTTTAGCCATATATGCATCCTAGGTCGATAGAAATTAAGAAATAAAAGTTAGAGATGTGAAACTCCAACAACTACATGCATCTTCCAAAACTTTATCTCCAAGCTAGGTATAACTAAAAAATCGAATGATATCGTTTCAATTTTTTTCCTCGATTTTTTTTGTCGTCGTCCTAAGTTCCTAACCTAGTTTATTAATTTCGCGTTATATCCACATCTTCAAAATAATCACTCATTTCACCATTAACATCTTTTATATATAAACATGACAATTTACAGAGACAACACCTGACGGATCAAATTTATAACTTTCTATGTATGGATGATCCAATCCATGACAAACACCAGCATAGTAGCATGTCAAATAACTCTATCTACAAGACTACAACTAAAACGTACATGTCTGGGATTCGAAACTCTAAGACATACTCTTTTTTTTCGTCTCTAAGACAATACATAATTAATCTATATTTTATACTAATTAATCATACGTACGTAGCCAAATAGTGGTAGTTAACCATCTAAACTTAGAATGCAAATCCTCGCATATAAGAATTGATACTCACTAATTAATGATCACGTCAATGAATATGGCGTACGTAGCTACGAAATAATTACACAGTTAAACAATTGGCCTACTGTTTATTAAATAGAAGCATACGTTTCTAACTACTAATTTGTAAAAAAATATATTGTATTTTCATCGTAAACAAATTAACATTATAAAAAATGACAAGTGCTTGTTTCGAAATTATAAAACGTTCAACAAGTATTCGTACAAAACTACTATATAAAGTATTGATTCTTCACCTCAAATACCCACAAAAACTCAAAAAGCCTCAAAAAACGAAAGAACAAAAAAAAGATGAAAGTCTTAAACTCATCTCAAAACCTATTCTTGGCCATAACTTTTTTCCTTGTTCTCGTCGTTCATCTAAAAGCCCAAGACAGACCTCGAGACTTTTTGGAAGCTCACAACCGGGCAAGAGCCGAGGTTGGGGTTGGTCCCCTAAGATGGGACGAAGAGGTGGCAGCTTACGCCCGTAACTATGCGAACGAGCGTAAAGGTGACTGCGTTATGAAACACTCGAGCGGGCCTTATGGAGAGAACATCGCATGGAGCAGCGGTAGCATGACAGGCGTTGCAGCGGTTGACATGTGGGTGGGGGAACAATCTGACTACGACTATGATTCCAACACATGTGCTTGGGACAAACAGTGTGGCCACTATACTCAGGTTGTGTGGAGAAACACGGAGAAGTTAGGGTGTGCGAAAGTGAGATGCAAGAATGGTCAAACCTTCATCACTTGCAACTACGATCCTCCCGGTAACTGGGTTGGCGAGTGGCCTTTCTAAAAAATAAAAACACTCCATTTCAATGTTTACGTTATTTATATACATGTATGTATTATATTTCCTTGCTGTTCAGTTTTACCAATCATCGATCGTCAGCTAATAAAGATTGGTTTGTCCGGTCCGGTCCGGTCCTCTTTGTACCATATGTATACGTGGATTTTTGTAATCTAATAAAACAATGCAGTCCTACGGCTTGTGCACTTGCTTTAATTTGTTTGCTATATATATATGAAAATCTCCTCTCACTTTCTATGTATATACACAACACATTACACACATAATAAAATTTATATCACAACGTAAGCTCACGATCAGGAAAAAAACTGATATGTTATTTAACTAAAATATTAATCGAATCCCTTGCTTTTTATCTCGATATAAGGTCGAACATGAAGCTGATTCGTTTAATTCATCCTAGAAACTTAGATTCATTGTTAGCAAAATACATAGATTGTATGTTACTGTTACCACCCCCTTTTAGTCTCTTCGATTTTATTGTATAGTATTTATTTAGATATGGTGACTTTATATTCGGAAGATAAGTTACTGAGGAATTATGTGAATTGTAAACAACATTAAATTACACGGCAAGACTTAAATTTGCTGTAATGATATAAGATTTCCACATCGACATCGTTTGAAAGTGCATAGATCATCCGGCTGCTTTGGCAAGGAGGCTGCGCACTAAACGTTGACTGCTGTAAGTTTACTCAACACATTTGTGATTGAATATAGAGGAATATGCCAAGGGTTTTTAATCCGTGAGCTAATCTTTTTGAAAATGATTTTTCACCAACCATAATTTTGGTTTGGACATATATTATATACTTTGGCTATAGATGAATAACGAAGTCAACTTTTTAAACCTATCGGAATCAGAAGCTATTATCGCATCTTTTAAGATTTACCATGAAAACTTTAGATATATATATATTAAACCATCTCTTTATGTGTTGGATTTTTAATTTATATTATAGTTCAACAGATACATATATATGTACATCACGGAGACGAAATTAAATTATATATTCGCGAATATATATCCTCTTCTGTAATTTTTTTTATCTATCATGCATGAAATTTTTTTCCTTACCATGACTTAAGTGCTATATGCGCTAGGGTCTAGGCCTGAAGGGTTGATCAGCTCTGCTCCGCTACCATCTAAATAGTAATAAATAGTATGTAGTAAACGATTGAACCAACCATATTATTTCATAGCTATCCAAGAAGCGATGAATTTGTTAACTTCATTACATTTCTTTATTGACCGATTGAAAGAAGAAAAAACACAAGTCAAAATTTTAGAAATAATTATATCTGATCCATAGCCGAAACCAATAATTTTAAAGATCTTATTCCACCACCCTTTAGCCGACCAATATATATACTTTTATGATTTTATCACTAATTCACTATCAGGCAGCTCAACAAAATGCCATTTTTTTTTTTTTGCATACCTACAACCCTAATAACGTGCGTACATCTTTCGAATCAATGTTTAGAAGCATTTAATCTTTAAATATAGTTTCTAATCGGATTTACTTCAGAACGTGACACCAACTAGGCCATAAATTATAATTTATGTACATTATATATAACTTTCTGTGAGTAGCCGTCAAATACACTAGAGATTCATCTCATTACTATTTTTGTTCCATACATTTTAGAAGACAAAAGAAAAGTCATAAAAATGTTTCAGAAGGTTGCTATTGAAACTTTGATTCTTGTACTTCTCATCAACTACTTGACCCAAATCGATGTTTCTTTAGCACAATACTCTGAGTACCCGCAGCAGTCCCATGACTCTCCTGACAGCTACCTCAGACCCCATAACGCAGCCCGAGCGGCGGTCAGAGTCAAGCCCCTGAGATGGGACTTTGGTATAGCCACTGTGGCTCAGGACTACGCAAACCAACTAGCTGCCGGTCCTTGTAGTCTCGAACATTCCTCTGGACCATATGGTGAGAATCTTGCATATGGCAGTGGAGACATGTCGGCGGCTCAGGCTGTCGCGATGTGGGTAGATGAGAAGTCGTATTATGATTTTTACTCAAACTCATGCCACGGTCCGGCTTGTGGACACTACACTCAGGTTGTGTGGCGTGGCTCAGCTCGGCTCGGTTGTGGTAAGGCTAAATGTAGTAACGGTGCAAGTATTGTTGTGTGTAACTATGACCCTGCAGGCAATTTTATTGGAGCTAAACCATATTGATTACAAATTCAATCGTTGATTGTGTGTAAAGATTGTTGTATTAATTACCTTTTTGTTTATTTTGAGAATTCAGGACATGAAAAGTTGTCTACATGTAATTACAAAAATGTTAAAACGACTTTCATTTTTGAGTGATACGAAAAAAAAAGACTTTCCATAATCCTATGAGTTTGCCGTGGTTAAGCTCTAAAGAGGGATATAAATACATGTTTGAAATATTATATCTCATCATCCTCATTGTATGTTCTTTAATTTCTCTAGATTTACTTTACTTAAGAATTTTAAATAAAAAGTTAGCTTCTTACAAAATAGTACAATACAGCAAATTTTTCATCGAATATATAACTTACCTCAATTTTGAAATTAGAAACCCTTCATGTTGGGAATAACCATGTTAATATATGTTACTATATGCCATTTAGAAAGTTTCAGTGTTTTAGACCGTGCAGGACCTACCTCTTTAAAGCATACCTGCTACCTAACAATTGTCAATATGGTTTTATTGGTGCATATTCGCAAATAAAAACCAACAACAACATACTATACTACTATATTGTTTTACATCTGCTAGTAATAACTAATAACATAATAATTACTACTAATGGCTATACAAATATGGTTTGAACTTTGAAGTAGATCAATTATTTTCTAAAGAGAGAAAAGTCCTTTTATAAAGTTCCAAGGCAAACTTGTAGTCGTGGATAACAGAGGAGGGAGTCTATCTAGTGTTTGATTTTAAATTTAAACAATATTCAATCCAATAGATATTAATTAATAGTTACCAAGTCTGAATACTTTGGTCTATAATTAAGACCTGCTGATTTAAAAAAGAACATGTTGACAGAAAAAAGAAGAAGAAGAAGAAGAGCTCGCTCACATATCAGATGTATGTACTTCCTCTCTCAACAATTCTATTTCTTAAGGTCGTGTCCTCTTCTCTAGTCCACCACTTTGACCACTTCAAGAATGACTCATACATTACTATTAATTACTAATTAGGTTACCTAAATAAAAGAGTTTTAAATTACACATTTGTTATTTGTTTTTTCTTCAAGACATGGGGTTAGGAGGTGTTGTTTCAACCATAAAGAGATTGTTTCATTTTTTTTTTCTAACAAATTGATTATGATGATTTATTTTATATTTTCTCATTTTCGTAGTTTTACAAGTTCTGAAATTGAACAATTTGTAGCTCATTTAATAATTGCCTCTAATATTCCATATATAAACAAATTTAGCAATAATTGAAATTAATAGAGAACTATTATTCAGCAAAAATAATAATTTAAAAGAATAATGGAGTAGAGACAATAGTCATCGGTTCACCATCTTTGCGTTGTCTGGGCCTTACCTCTGTCCTTTCACACTCTTTCTTTCCTTGTTCAAAGTCTCTCCTTTTTGCTTTAACTATAAACTCCAAGCTCGAAAGCTTCTCTGTCTTCTTCTTCATCTCTTAGATAACTCTCTCAAACTCTTTAAAAGGTAAACTCTCTTCTTCTTCACAAAACTCCAACTTTGTTTTCTTTTCAGTTGTCTCCGAATCTGATTCTTGGCTCTACTGTTGCTCATCTCTTTATCCTTTTTAGCATTCTCTTTTGTGGATGTTCTTGATTCTGGCTGTAAACTCTTTCTATTTTCAAGAATTAGTTTCTTGATTTGACTCCTTTAGCTGTTTGAATCGAAGCTTTCGTGGGTTTGTTCCTTTTTTCCCATGGTCCATTACTTGTTCTTCGTTGAATTTGTCTACAAGATTTGGGGCTTTTAGGTTCTCTGTCTCTGTTTTCTGATTTGGGTTTCTATCTTTGTAGTTTGGTCTTACTCTGTACACTTGCTTGCAGCATCTTGGTTGTAACTTGTAACTTATTTGATATATTTTTATTTTTCGCTTTTGCATGTCACATCTTCTATTGTTCTTTTTGGTTTTAATGAACTCCAAAAATTTGGTCTTTAGGTGATTGATTGTCTTATTCTGTAATAGTTGTCACAGGTTAGAGATTGAGTTATGGTTTTTGTATAACAGTTGAGAAGAAGTTTTGTTGAAGATGAAGAAAGCATCAAGCAGAAGCCAAAGAGGAAGCAAAGGTATTAAAGGGAAGCATATTTTGCAGATATGTGTTCTGCTTGGAGTTTGCATTTGGTTAATCTATCAAGTTAAGTATTCTCATGATAAGAAGAAGGAATTTTATGAGAAAGATGGCGAGAAATCGACTGTGTTGTTGTCAGAGGTTGATGATGGAGTGGTGAAGCTTGGAAGAAAAGATCTTCTTCCCGGCTATCATAACCAGAAGGAGAAGCATGTGGAAGATGATGAGGATGAAGAAGAGATTAGCCATGGAGGAGAAGAGAAGGAAGAGACGAAGAGTAAAGTAGAGAATGGTAATCATGAAGAGGAGGAGAAAGAAGAAGAAGAGGAAGTAGTTGAGGAGGATGAAGAAGATAAGAATAAGCAAGGAGAGGAAGTAGCTGAGGAGGATGAGGACGAAAACAAACATGAGGAAGATGAGATTGATGAACAAGATCAAAGTAAAACCGGTGGAGAAACTGATAAAGATGATGAAACACCTGAAGAAGAGAAAGAGAGTGGAACTAGTGAAAGCGATGAGAAAGAGAAAGAGACTAATCATGCAGATGAGATTGATATGACCGTTGATGAGGCGCGCGAGGAGCATTACAAGGCTGATGATGCTTCCAGTGCGGTGTCCCATGAGTCTCGGATACTGAACACTAATAAATTGAAAGAGAGTTCTAATGAAACAGCTCAAGAGATTAATCGTAATGGCGCAATGAGCGAGGTTAAGATCCAGATAGAACCTGACTTGAAGTTAGGAGAAGCAGAAAACGCCAGTTTTGTAAACAAAATAACCACAGAAGTGAAAGATGGTGACAATGAACCATCTAGTTCTGAAGCAAAAAGCGTAGTAACTGAATCACAAGGTGATACAGTTAATGGTACTTCGGCAGAAGCAATTCTTGAAGCTTCAGGTTTTTTGCAGAACGAAACAGAAATCATGCGAGATCGAAGTCAAGAGGATAGTGCACCTCCTGCAGGATTCTCTGAAACACAGCCTGTCTTGGAACTTGAGCAAATCCGTAATGAAGTTGATCCGAATATCACTGTTTCTGCGAACATTACCAACAAAGATTCCATTCAAGATGAGTCCAGGAACTCAACTTCAGAGTCTGTTCTGATTGAAAACATATCAGGCTCAAACACGACCGAGGTGAAGGAGGATTCAAGGTCTGAGGTTGATGATGAATCAGCTGAAAAAGAAAGGTCACACGTATTCGCCACAGAGCTAACGGAGGAAGCAGATAATACTTCCGGAACATCAATTTCTCAAGAAGAGATGGATGCACTCACTGATCCACAAACTCTGCCGGATATAAGAATAGAAGGGAATGAAGAAGATGAAGAGGAAGCAATCGGAACAGAGTGAAAGAAGCTCTAATGGAGAATTGATAAGTTAATGTGAATGAATCTTTTTCATGCCTTTGCAGCTATGCCATTGTAAAAGCTCAAAACATCAGCCTGTCTCTGTTACTTAGTTTCACAAAACTGTATATTCATTTGGAACTTTGGCTACGGATTGCTTTCACTGCCCTTCAGGAAACCTGACTTGAACACTAACAGTAGAAGAAGAGCTCAATAATAAGCAGTTAAGTGACATGTGATCAATATAATTAGTCTGTTGCCCTGTGATAAACCATGTCTGTAATTTTAACTGCAGAAACCCAGAAGACATGACTATCTGGGTTTCTGCAGTTAAAGATGCATTTGGAATTATAATCTCTAAACATGGCTATTGTGGGAAGCAACTTTCACTTTTATAACAACCTTTATTATTTCATTTTGAAAGTTTATAACTTCTGTAAATTGATTGATAACAAATTTCTTTAAAATCAATAACCAATGATGTGAAAGGGTAGATAGAAGATGGACATTGGCAAGAGACATGCCATCATACTCGCTCTAGTTAATCTTCTCAAAGCACCTACGATACAACAATTATGTTTGTGTTGAGAAATGAGAACTATTTGGTGCGGATGGAAAGATCTCGGAGCTGCTTTGGATCAACTTCAGAGGGAGTCCTGGTCAAGGCACATTGCGCCGTGGTTGTCTTTGGGAAGGCTATTACATCTCTAATGGAACTTGCACCTCCCAGCATCATCACCATTCTATCGAGTCCATAAGCAATTCCTCCTGCAATTCCATAACAATTCTAATGTTTCATTAACCATGCTTGACCAATCTTGTTCAGCTTCATCATCATCACAAGAGTATCAAGTTATCGACAAATTTCCAATAAAGTTTTGAAGCCACATAGTCTTAAAGATCCTAAACCGAAACTCGTCCCCACACAAATAAAGACGGTCAGAACCAATCTAGACTTTTAGACATGGATGTTGAAATCATGTAAATGTGTTTTTTTTTCCTCTTAAAATCTGAGATTTAATTGACCTTAAGAGATAATTACATACCATGGGGAGGAGCACCCATGTCAAGAGCCTCCAAAAGATAGCCAAACTTTGTTTCGGCCTGTTTGTAGAAAAATTCATGATAGTTATGGCACTCCGAATAAAACGAGTAATCCTTTTAAAATGGATAGTTCCCAAATAAAAAGAAAGTGAATATCACCTCTTCAGGTGAGATGCCAATGATCTCCAAAACCTTTTCTTGAACATCCCGCTTATATATCCTCAAACTTCCTCCACCAATCTGGTATAAATAATAGAGTGTATCAAAAGATCTCCCAAGCCATTGTTCCCAAGAGGAAAAATGGTAAAGCTGTCTGGTTTACCTCGACCCCATTATAGACCATGTCATACGCGAGAGCTCGTGCAGAAGGCAAGTCATCCATATCTTCAGGCTTAGGAGCTGTGAATGGATGATGTAATGCCTAAAGAGAAAGGCCTCTGCATATTAGCACATAACATAATTGGACATTAATCTCATCCCATGCAATAAATCAAATTATGAAACAACAGACCTCAAGCCTCTCCTCTGGCTCATTCCACTCGAACATTGGAAAATCAGTCACCCACAGAATTGAGTGCTTGGACTGTATAAAATAAAGAACTGGCATAAATCTGATGAACTGTTATCAAGTGGAACAAAAAAGTGACAGGGTAATGGAGAAACTTACATGGTCAATCAAATCCATGTCATGGGCTACAAAGAGTCTTAACCTATCTAGGGTTTTATTAACTGATGTAACAGGACCCACTCCAAATAATATAAGATCACCAGGTGCTGCTCCACATTGTTTCACTAAGTTTGTTTTACCCACCGAGTCTAAACTAGAAACTAATGCTGCAATTCCCTCGACCTCGCCTGCATCATAAGGTTCGACCTTTAGACTGAATGTACAAAGTACAATTATATGTTTATCATTAAAAAATACAAGTCTAAGAGAAGTAAACATGATTTATCAATTTACCATTATCCACGACCTTCAAGAAAGGCAGACCCTTTGCTCCGGATTTCATGGCTTCATTGTAAATATCTCCTTTTTTGAGAGCTGAGTTGGAATACTTTTTTGCACCCAAAGGTACACATAAAATTTTAATGATTCCACCACTTTCAAGGGCCTCCGTAAAAACCCTGAACGACGATTCTGTGAAAACCTTTGACACCTGCATTTCAGATCTTGGGATTTAAACTTTAAAATTGACTTGTAAGTTTCTGTAAAATTAGGAAACAGCTCTAAATCCCACTTCCTGGTAAATTTAAAAAACTAGCATATGCAACTATTCTCTTGCAAGAAACAAAAGCACGCCAAGAGACAGATATATACTTCTTTGTAACATTAACTAAATAGCCAAGAAGCAGATAATATTACGTCTTTCAACTCGAGATCAAATCTTATATCTGGTCTATCTGAGCCATATCGATCCATTGCATCAGCATATGTCAGCCTTGGGAATGGATCAGGTAGCTGGATACCTTTGATCTCTAAAAAGACCTACACAAGAAGGTCAAAATTGCTGAAAGAACATCAAACTAAATTAACGTGAAGAAATCCACAGAGAAAACGAGCGAAGCAACAAGTTCGTACACGTAGTTCTTAAAAAAATTGAGCCACTAGTGTCAATATCATAGAAGATACGAAGTAACGAAAAAACTCAACAGTATGAACCAACAAGTTTGTACACGTATTTCTTCACAATAATTGAGCCACTAGTGTCGATATCATAGAAGATACGAAGTAACAAAAAAGCTCAACAGTATCCTAACCTTACGGATAAGATCTTCATTCAGCTTCAGCATGTCCTCCATAGGCATGAAAGCCATTTCCATATCAAGCTGAGTGAATTCAGGCTGCCTGTCAGCTCTTAAATCTTCATCTCTAAAACATCTGATAATATGGAATAAAACGCATGAGAGAGAAATCCTTTGCATTAGAATCCTGCTTTTGGTGGTAAATGAAGGTGATGGGCTACTTATGTTAGCAAAGCTTATGTTACAGCAAGCTTCAGTGCCAAAAAATTTGCACACGAAAAAGAAAAAAAGCTCCCGTGCCGAAGATCATATACATACCTTGCTATCTGGTAATATTTGTCAAAACCGGAGACCATTAACATTTGTTTGAAGAGCTGGGGACTTTGAGGCAAAGCATAGAATGTTCCTGACTTCGATAGAGAGATTTGAGAGAATCAGACCAAAAACTATGATGTAAAAGCTTAATTCTCTGACAGAGCCAGGATAAATAAAAGTAAAGGCACCTGAATTCTAGAGGGGACCAGATAATCTCGAGCGCCTTCTGGAGTAGATCTCGAGAGTATTGGGGTTTCAATCTGCCACAAACAAACAAATTAAGATGGAAAAAATGGTTAAGGCCCAAACTGAAAAAGTACCAACAGGAAATACAGAGCCTTTTTCAAATAGAGAAGGAAACACCTCAATAAATCCATGCCTGTCTTCGAGATATCTTCTAATCAGCTTCACCACGTTATGGCGAAGAACAATATTATTCTTCATTTGCTGACGGCGTAGATCAAGACACCGAAATCTAACATCAAACAGCCAAAAGACCAAGTATCAGTAAGCATTTAGAGATTCAATATTGAAAAATCATAAAAGATAGATCAACAAGCTAACTTTTCACCTTAAGCGAATTTCTTCTTTCACTGAATCTCTTGTCTCGTCTGAAGTAGTAACTAAAAAGGGAAGCTTTGCCCTCACAGGATTCAATATTTCAACATGCTCTGCAACTACCTAGTGCAACATACTACCCACATCAACTTTCGAGAGAACAAAAACACATAGGATACATATAAAACGTAGCTGAGTTGAGTGAAAAGAGAAGGCATACCTCAATGAATCCTGTTTTCATTTTCTTGTTGATGGACTCATTTGGCCTGCTACGAACAGTACCTTCCACCAAAACAACGTACTCAAGCCTCATGTCATTGATCAAGCCATGTGCCTCAGGAAACTCATCCGGAACTGTCGTAACCTAACATTATAAACTTTCAATCATAAACGAAACATACAGTCCCCAATTATCCATATTTGCGTTGTAAAGAGAGTTGAATCAAGGATAATCATTTCGGCAAACCAGCAGAGCTAAAAATACAAGTCAAATCTTGAATTAGCATTGGATCACTCCTTAATTGATTCTATTTACTCAGAGTCAATACCAAACACTATGAGTTCATTGTTAGGAAGAAACGTCAACGTACAAGCCAAAGAAAGAGATTCGGATAGAAATTACCAACAAATATACTGTCACTTAACACTTAACTACGCATACATTTAGGTGACAATAGGAGAAAGCTTAAACCTGGACAATGCCGGTATGATCTCTAAGATTAAGGAAAGTGAGACCTCCATGGACTCTGTGAAGGGCGACCCACCCGCAAAGGTGAACCCTTTTACCAACATCGTCGATTGATAAATCGCCGCATAGCCCTGTGCGCGATACCCACCGGAGAACCGACGGAGGAGATGGAACCGGCTTCACTACGACATCGCCAGAGGTAGCCGCAACAGGGGAACTGGAGAAGGTTCTTCGAGTTCCGGGAAATGGGTTTCTCCGTTTCGGTACGAAGTATAAAATGGCGGCGTTAGAGGCAGATATGGCGGTGGCGGAGAGGAAACGAGCAGGTCGAAGAGGCAAAGTTCGCAGGAGTAGAGACATTGTTGGGACGAGAGTTAAGCTAAAGTGAGGTGAGGAATAAGGTTTAAGGGATTTCGTTTTAGAGACGAAGAAATCAGTCGACCGAACAAAAAATAGACGAAGAAATCAATTTGATCGAACCAGTTAAAATTGGTCGGTTTACAACAAACCGGATAGGTCAATGGGATGACTCAGTTTTGTTTTGGTCAACTGTGGAGAAGTTTAGTAGGCAATTATTATTTTTTTCAGCTGAAAGAAATAGGTAAACCATGAATAAAAGTTGAATTGTTAGAATTTGATGTTGAGTTATAAATATTTAGATAAGATAGGAAAGTGTTCACATTTTGTAAAAAAACAGACACTCTTTAATCCTATATTTTTTTTAAGATATATGTATAAATAACTCTAATTAAAGCGAAATGTGGAGCATGTGCCTCACGCGTGTAATAATATTTCGGCGCATTTATTTTTTTATTACAATACTGTATATATTTTTTTGAAATATCACATATGTATATTCAAATCATGCAAAAAAGGGACAGATAACATATGTCGCCAACGTCGCTAAAAATGTGAATTTAAAGGAGTTATATTAATATATATACATAGAAGAAAGAAAAATTAAGAATATGAAAATAGTTTTTATACTAGTTATCTCTCATCCTTTTTATGAATTATCACATAAGTAGGAAATTAATATATTATATAATCTTTTTAATTACATTGTTATCTGTTAAACGAATAACAAATATAGATAAAACACTATTCATAACCGATATAATAAACTATTTTGTAGTTTTTGTGTATGACCATTTTGTTAAGGCTTTAATTTATATGTTATATTTGAGAAATCTGGATAACTATATAATTACTGAATTAACAATGAATTTAACGTGATAAATTATACATTACAAATTTCGAACGTTGTTTATTTGAGATCGACGATGTTATTCACCATACCATTTTGTAAAACATTTTGGTGATTTTAATGTATAATGTGATATATATTCGTGAACAACTCTTTAGTGTTTAACTTTAGACCTTGACGCAATTTTCCTCTCCACCTAGCACTGCTATGTAGTTATTGTTGATTACATCCATGCAGTTGTTGGTTATAGGTTATAGGGTTTGCAACTTCCTCATACACTCTTATAGTATCTAGTGTATCTATATCCAGCTCAAGCAAAGAAGAATCACCGATGATGTAAGTGAAAAGTCTGACAGTCGGATTTGAAAAAACATTAGAGAATAAAGAACATTAATATTTTTAGTTTTTTACAATTCTTCAGTTATTTCTTTAATAAAAAAACTATTGATTTGCTAAAAAAAAATATTAATACCTCATTAATTTTTTTTTAGACGTTTAATACCTCTCTTTTTTTTGGTTGGAAGAAATATACTTCATTTAAACATATTTAGTCTAAAAGTATGTATCTTGTTGGTAGATTTGAATCCGCTATTTAATGTTAATGAGCGAAAAATTTGACTCCATATATTTTAAGTATATAAACATATAAGATGCACATTACAATATATTTAGCGTGGGCTGGTGGTTAACTCATTTTCAATTAACTCGCCCAACCCGAGTTCGACTACTCTTCGAGCTACAGACATTGGATCCGATTTAATTCCAAGTGATATTGTTAGGACCAGAGCTTGTTTCCAAAACTTGGATTCTTCGAAAACTTCAGTTCAGAAGTTGATTATGAAGGCTTTTATTTATTTATTTAGAACTCAAAGTATCAGTAATCAAAACTTGTTATCTGATACAGCTTCCAAAAGGGAAAGCTAATTCTGTACAAATCCTTAATTAGACATTTTTATTATTATTTGTCGTTCCTTAGAACATATCTAACACTGCCTCCATCTTCATTTACAATGTTGTCTCTTCTTATGTTTTGCTTGCGCCAGATTTTGGAAGAAATCTACAAATACTTGCTCGTAATCTGGCATCTTTCCGTAACCTGCATTTGCATTTCAAACAGACTAAACTTTATTTCTCTGCTTCTCTGAGAAAACTACACAAAAACTTTCAAGAAAAGGCAAGAACTTGCCAGGAAAATAGTTAATGTCAATAACATAGAACGTGTTTTTGCTCCCATGTTCCCTGATCATGTCTATGTTGAAAAGCCGAAGTCCCTATCACAGATAAGCAGTAAGGGATTATATTTTTAAAAACCGAACCTACAAAGGAGAATGTGGAGAAAAGCAGTGAAAAAGTTATACCAGCAAGCTTCTTAGCTCTTTCACAAGCGCCTCGAGGAAAGGCTTTGGAGGTAGTTCAGCAACACGAGGGTCCAAGTCTGCGTTATCCGCTGAAGCAGCAGCAGATGAAACTCTTGGGAACTGGAAGACGCCATCAACTTTGGCTTTTTCACAATTACTTACATTTGGTAGAGAAAACCGTCTCATGACTTTTATAATATCACCCACCACAAAAACCTTGAACATAACTCCACCTAAAGGCACCAAAAAGATGCATTGAAAATTTTGAAGATCTATACATGGGAAAACTGCATACTGAAGTTAAACCCAATACCATGATTTACAAACTCTTGAAGGACTAAAGGCGGATCAAGTTCTGCAAGTGAGCGCCTGTCATAAGCTAAGTACAATTGATGTGACTTCGCAGTTCCATCAATCCAGAGCGGCTTTGCAACTGGGAAAAAGTTGGAATAAACAAGTTTTAACCAATTTCAGCCCCTAGTCCTAATCATCATCTATAATAAGAAGAATTAGTGGTAAGATAATATGTTCAATTTTACCTAGTGGAAATTTAAGACCAGCTTCCACAACTTTGTCAGCACTAGCTGCTGAATCTTTCAAGACAACCATTTGCTTTGGAACAAATATGCTGCCTACAATGATTTACCAGAGTAGAATTCACTTATAGCGAAATTTAAGAAAGTTATTGAAAAACAGTGTCAAAATAACTTATTGGGTTGTTACCACTTGAATCTGACAGATGCAAATCTGCCATACCCTGAAGCATCGATTGTCGATTATATATACGCTGTATCGAACCTGGTGGGTCAAGCACAGTCACTTCTGGGTGGCTTTGCTGGTAATCCTACACACACGCAAGACAAACATGAGATTGTAGAACATGACATTTCATTTGATGATAATATACTCCTCCTGAATGGATAAAGTCTACAAACTACTCTAAGTTTAACAGTCGAATACACATTTACATTGTAAAAACTAAGATATTCAAAATCAAATTGGTCGCAATTTCCACGCCAGAACCTCAGGAAATAACTTTAAGAAAGGCAGACAGTTTTGCGAACCTCAATAACTTCTTGCCACTCTTTTCCCAGCAACTGCAGGAGAACAGTCATATAATTTATTAGATTTCCAACAGAAACACAGAAAAAAAGCTCAGATCATTCTTAGTTCTCACAAACCTTATGCAAAACAACATCAAATGGCCCTTGTTCAGAAAGAGGCCGATTCAAATCAATGGCGACAAAGAAAATGCCTTTTCTCCTAAAATAGACAGACACAAAAAGTAGTAATGTTAGCATTTGCTTCTAAACAATACAGGAGTTAGAAAAGAATGAAAGCTATGGCTTGATTTTGAAAGCAGCAAAGCAGAGACCAAACGTCAAACTTAACAAAAACCAATTAAGACAAGTTCTCTCTGACCAATTTAAGACATTCTAGAACATAATTGAACCAGTGATTGTTTTAGCCAAAACACCCATGTGGCTGAAGAAGATTTCCAAGCCACACAGAAAAGGCAAAACATCAAGTATTTTATATTTTTAAGCCAAAGTCAAACCTCAACAGAGACTGAGACTAATCTAAATGGATTAAACAAGGAATATTCCCATAGAAACTAAGGGGTTATAAAAAGATTCCTGATGCCACAAGTATACTATACTAGTGAAAGTATAAGGCTAAGCAAAAGAGTCGATTGAGGACAAAAACATGGCAGATGACTAGACACTGGCAAGTGGCAATGGTCCTCCGCAATAGAATCAGGAAAACCAATAATAGGAACCAAAACAAGAGCAAGGAAACAAGAACCAAATCTAGGAGAAAATGTCAAAGTCCTAAATATCTTTTTGAAAGTAGAAAAGAACATGTCGGTTCTCTTTAAACGCCAACAAAGGAACAGTCTTCTCAGGCAAAAGAAGAACAAACAATAAAATGACACCGTCAAAAGATTGTTCAACAAATTTGGAAACTTTGCAATGTAAAAATCAAAACTTGATAATCAAATAAGCAAATTGGGTTAGTGTATCCTATACCTAGCAAGAACTTCAAGCTTGGGCTGCAAGAAACTCTTCTTCTTCTTGGAAGTGAGAGCATACCCAACAACGAGTCTCTGCTGATGCTGCTGCTGGAGCAACGGCTGATGATGAAACTGAAACGGGGCCGTCTCGGTGACCACCACTTGTCGACCGTCTTCTTCCTCTTCACCTTTGTGTGGAACCATGTTTTCCCCTTCGAATCTCATACCAAAGTCTTCAAATCCACCGCAGGAAAACCCTAAATTGCACGTAACCCCCAAATTACGGCTCAATCTGGCAGTTTCGATATCGCAGGAAGCAATAGTCCCAAACATTAATAGGAACGGGTATAAAAAAGAAGAAGCAAAGGTAGAATCTTTAAAGATCCCTCTCAGATTCTTTATCCTCTTCCACGCAAGTGGATGAATTTGGGCACACTGCCTAATAGAGAGTGTTTGTCTACGAGAACGAGAGAGCGAGAAAAACAAAAAAGATGAAAACTTTTGACACTAAACGTATCGGCCGAAATCAATAAAGAGAGAAGAGATCAGAGAAGGAATGAGATGAGGAAATGATGAGGGAGAGATTGGTCTCAAGATCAAATATTTATAGAGGAGAGGACAAATAGAGAGATGTGAGAATTTGCTGAAAGAAAAGAAAGATATGTTTTTTTGTCAAATGGTCGTTCCCAAAGATTTGCTGCTTTTTTTTATTTCTTTTTTATATATATATTTAGATTTATTATTTTCCTTAAAGCTGTTTAGAGTTTCCACGTATTTCTTTTTTCTTTCTCTATTTATAATGAATTACACGTAGTCTACATTAAAAAAAAAAAACATTGTAATATGTGCTTTTGTTACCGTATGTGTTAAACTGAACAAATCATATATTTGGGTATTTTAATGCCACTGTTTTTTTCTTTGTTCCGTAACAAATTTTAAAATGAAACAAGATTTGCTTAAAAAAAGCATGTTGGGGTTGCAAAAGTTGAAACTATATGATATGATTGGTAAGTAATTCAATCTTTTAATGTGTCCATAGCCGTACGTCACAAGATCTTTTGTAGTGGTGAGTTCCTATTCGAGTTTAAATGGTCCAAAAAGTATTGAAATGGACGATGTATGTGTCTGCCATAACATGATTAATTTGTTTGGATTTATGATTGATTGATCCTTTGCTAATTGTTGGATCTTCAATCAATCGTTAACTCCTGAGATTTAATTTTAAAAACCCTTCGTCGATACTTTATCGTGCGTGGCAGCTCATAATTTGTCAATATATCCTTCTTCTTATACGATTTCTACACCAGTCTATACGTTAATGTTTCACAATTCAAAACTAATCAATCATATAATAACCATCTAAATCCTCGTTACCTTATATCTTTTTTATATAATTTGACGAGCTTCCATTAGAATTCTTTGATTTTTCTAAAACGACGTTTAGTTTGGATATTGTGGATAAGCTTGTCTGTTTCTTATTCAATGTTCGTTAGCACGCGCATGCAAATTTGATAGTAGTCTTACGTGCCCACAACTATAATTCTTTTTAGAAAACTTTAGTACGTATCTGTCGATTTCTTTATTGTTGCACACAGAAACGTTAAGGCAAAACAATTATAGTTTATATGTAGCTAGTGAAGAAAACAAATGTTGCAAAATGTCTTAACAGATAGCTTAAATATCTTTTCTAGTGGATCAGGTCATCTTTAGATTACATCCAATAAAATATGCTAAAAAAGCTAGAGGTTAATCTACTGATTTCCAACTTATAATATATATTATTGATAAATGCAATTTACTTTATTGGAATATATAACAATCATGAACAACATGCAAGGGAATATGCTCCTTTTGTCAGGCTGCGTAGTCTCTTGTTTCCGTGAGAATCTTCATTTCGTTTTAGGGTAGATTAACAATATTGAACTAACATATACTAATATTTACTATCATCATGAGTACTAGTAAACCTTTTCCACGTTTTATAATTTGTCTAATGTAGTTTAGCTATCATTAACAATAGTTATAATAAATGTAAATATAATGCTCTTGTATATAATGCTAGCTAGTAACCAAACAAACTTTCATTCATCAAGTAAAGTCTAGCTTTCAACTCATCATCATTCTTTTGCAAAAACACTATAACTTTAGTGTATGAAGGTATGATTGTGTTACGTTCTATGTATTGTTTTGTTCTGGCACTAATAAACCAATCACCACTTATTTTTTTCCAAATTACTAAAATACAACCCGTATATGTTGTTAGACATAATCCTCAAGTCATCTTGTGAGTAGTAGTAAATGAGGCAAACGAAAAAAAGTCCAATTGAGTACGTAAATATGTGATTCTAGAATTCATCAGCTAGGATAGCATATGGTGCAGATAGAATACGATACTTGATGTTCAAGATATAATATGCACTGAATGATATAGACTTATCAAGTGCTGACGATTATCTCATTGTAGAATCATATACCGTGTTGACTTATTATCTCTTATCGGACATATATAATGTTCATGTTTATAAAAGAATATAATGTTGCCGTCGAACATAATGCGATTGATCGTTACTTAAAAAGTGATGCATATGCTTTTACTCTACACCTGACAGTTGACTTCGATCGATATATATGAGCTGACTCTACTTGTCTATTTTTGGCGAATGGAATATTTGTATACGTCAGTCAAGATGAGGAGAAGCTAGAAAAACAAAACTTCGTCGCTGTAAAAATATTAATAAGGGCAGCGTCACATGGGAACGATCTAATTGAAGTTATCCTTATTCGCTAGCTAGAAGAGTGTTCTCTTTCACCTAACGGATTTGGATTCAAATATGGTGCCAAGTATGTGAAAAATTATTTACGTTCTTAATTACATGCATGTGATATAAATGATTCTTCCAGAATGTATGTATATAAGAAAACTTAAGAACCGCAAATTAAATACATGGTTAACTGAACAAGAAGTCGAACAATTGAGGATTTCGAACATAACTACACAATATCTCCATCAAGCTCTCAATAAGAAGTGGTAACATCAAACATTATATATGTTTTATTTAATTTACAGATATAGAATGCTTTCATCTATTGAACAGGAAAACTTTATACACCATTCGTTATATAAATATAAAAGTATATATACTAAAAAGAAAATTATATATGATGTGCATTGGGTTGTGTTGTCTCTGTGTACATATGTGTACCACTAAGTGGGGAATAAAAGGTACATAAGAACATCAAACTTCAAAAAATGCATCTTAGTGGAATTTCATACATCCACTAATCTTTTGGCATTATTGTCGCCTTTTTAGCCTTTTGTGCGTGTTTAGTTGGTTTTTGTTTTAGGTGAAAGTTCTTATACATATATTTGCCTTGTAAATTTCCAAGTGCATTGAAACATATCCATACCTTATAAGCTTCTCTTCTCTCTATAACAACAAGTAATGATAACACATCGACTGACAAGAAATTTTATTTTTATAAAGTAAATAAATAGTGAGTTATATGACCAGTATCGAATCGTAAAGGCGTCTAAAGTCTAACGATTAAAATATATTAAACGAAGCTTAACAAGAAATCCAATACTAGTCTTTAGGACCTGGCATACATATCAACCGAATCTGAACCAAAACATTTCAAAGCAACACTCGAAAACATAAACTTTATAAAAATCCCTGTTTCATATATTTTAAACCGAAAACTAGGGGAGTCGTTTGTATTATTCACAAACTATATAGATATGTAAGAGTAGAATAGGACATCTATACAAATTGCTTCCCAACTATGCAACCATAAACCAAATAAACAACCTATAGATTTTCGTATATTTAACAAAGGGGGAGTATAAGAGGTTGCCATAGGCCTTTCATGGAGATGTTGATAAACTGTAGTTGTGACAGAACATAGAGAACCTTTACTTGGCCAAGTACAACCTGTTCAAATTTTAATCACAACGTAGATGTCAATGTGATTGGTGTGGTGGTATTGAACTGGGTTGAAGAAGATATAAACAACACTGATGTGCTCGCAGATTATCATGGAGGCAGATTTATCATTCAAGCCAAGGGGTCAAGAAGCTTTTGATTATGTACAAAACTAGAAAGGTAAAAGTATGTTATGATTTCTATATATTTGGTTTTATTGACTTAATTCTTGGATGAGCTGCACACCAGATTCCATAGCTGACTTGGTGATTGCTACAAATATAACACTTTGTTTTACTTACTAAATCATCAGATATTGCCAATGAACGGAACATCTACTGTAACGCTGCTTTCTGATTCTGAATTCAGCTGTGGTTTTATTGACTTGGGAAGACCCTCCTAAACCAATTCTGGCTCCCAAAACTCAGAGTTCTGATTTCCGGGAACGTAAGGGGGATTAATCAAGAAACTGGTTGCACCCCGTTCCAAGCACGGGGGTCATCAGCAAGTTCATTGATCCTGTTGTTGCGGTTCTCTTGTATGTATGCTACACCGGCCCAAAGTCCACGTATAAGAAGAATGCTCGTAAAAACAATAGTTCCAAGTGTGCAAGCTACCTGCGTTCCACCATAGAAATGACATAAAAAGTCAATCTGACAGACAATAAAACAACATATTGTCTCTTTCGAAGACACAAAGTAGCCTATACAGTGAAGCATATGCACATTAACAGAGAGTCAAACCTTGTGAATTATATTTTTATATGCATACGAATAGACCCACATGCCTATGTGTGATAATAAAGAAGGGTGGGTCAAGTAATGAATTAAGACACATTCAATTGTGCTATGTGTGAGTAGAATAAAACAGAGGGGTGGTGCTTAACTTGAATTCAGTAACAATTAGTATCTAGTTGGACACTCTTTAGCAATAATATATATTCTCCATGAAACTGGATTCACTACAACTCAACAACACAATTCTCAACTTGATGCTACACTCTCTATTCCAATTGATAGCAGATGACATGGTGAGTAAAATCCGATAAAAAAGATGCAGCAACCAAAGGGCAGCAAAACAATCCACTCAACTTCATAAAGAATATAAACTATCTAAAGCATGGTAACAAAGATCAAATAACACGGAGAGTGTTCCAAGTTCAATTCATTAAACAAGAGCAAAGAACCTTACTTTATAATTGTATAATCCAAATGGGAAGTTTAGAGTAGTAACTTACCTCGAGGAAAGCCTTCAAGATCCACAAAAATGCAAGAATAAGTACTCCATTCACTGAAAACCCCACCTATATATATCAAACAGATTTTAAAAGTGAGCCTTTTGCAAGATATTTCGATTAGATTAAAACACTCGAAAGGATCATCAATGCAATGGAAGAGACGAAGAGTTACGAGCTTCGTAGAGATGGAAACAGGCAAGATCGATCTGACGGCTTTCCTTGCTCTCTTGGAAACCTTTCTGAAAACATTCTCTACAAATCTAAGTAAGAGATCCAAGCTTCTATCTTCTTCCTCGTGATCATCTTCGTCTTCTTCACCTTCGTAATCGTCATCGAACCCGTACTCCGGTCTGATCTTCCGGTTCCAGCTCCTCGTATCCTCTGCGAAATCATCCCTCCCCTGATCACAATCCCAATTACAAAAAAAATAAAGTTCAGAAATTGGAGCTCGTACTGCTTACATATATACAAGCATAGGAGCTAGAAATCAAATTATATAATAATTACGTTGATGAAATCGCGAGATCGCCGGGAAGCAAGAAGGGGAGAAGAGAAATCAGAGAATCTGGTTCGGGTGAAGATTAGGGTTTTGGGAGTGAAGATGAACAAGGAGAGAGGCGATCGAGTTAGGGTTGAGTGAAGCGCGAGAGACGAAGGCGATGAGATTGAGGCGGAATATTGCATCCTTGGTTACGCATCAAACCTCTCTCTCTGCTTCTTTTTTTTTTTTTTCTTTTTTATGTTCCTCTGTTTCTTTTTTTTTTTCTTTTTTTAATTGTCATCAACAACATTAGCATCGTTAATAATATTTTACTTTTTTCGTTTGGTAACATGGTTATTTTAATTATTAAAGCTAAATTTTAACATGAGGCAATGAATTATAAGTTGGAATGAAATGACTTTAGAGAAAGATTCTCGAGTACTGTGTGAAGACAGAGTTGTTTGTGGGCAGGTTGGTTGGTGCTGGAAGACGGAAGTAGTAAAACCACAAGGTATGAATATGATTGTCTGTGGGCAGGTTGGTTTGTCTCTCGACTCTATAGATTCTGGTTCGGTTTGTACTCTAGTCTCTGAGCAAACAGTCTACTCAGACCAATTTTTGAGTTTTCTACTTGAACATTTTGTCCATACTATTTATAGAAAACTGTTTGGCATAGCCAGGGGTAATTAATTGATCACTACTATGAAAGTAATGTAATTAAAAGAAAACATAAGGCGTTGAAGAAAAATATATCAAATACAGTATGTAATTTCATTACAGAGATGCAAATGCGGAATTTAGAAAAAAAAAAAAAACAAATTTAGAAACATATCCGAATGAAAACGGATCAAGGAAGAATAAGTACAATAATGTATACTCGTTGGTAATGATAAGGGATTAAGATAAAAGATTGTAAAAGAATGAACTTAATTATTAGAAGACATGCTTAACAAGCCCTGGAATATGTGTACTCAGAAAATAGCCGTCCCAAATGATCATCTTTGGATCGAAATAGAACATCTCGCTTTCCGACTTTGGCACCATTTTTTGCAAATTTTCTGTGTTTGTATCATCGAATCTGCGTGTATACTCCAGCTACTTAGTATTTTATTAATTATATGGCTTAAATTCTCAAACCATATTAAACACACACAAACACGAATAATTAAAGAACCAAACTAGAAAGAAGAAAAATGAAACAGTTACTTACATGCCATTGAAAAAGAGGTAAGGCTGATAGAGATCCACAAGCCGGAATACGAAATTTATCTTTCTATCGAAATCTTTAAACTCCTTGTCCAACAACTTGCAAAGTACCATGTTTGCTAATTTAAGTCCCTGTGTGTAATTATAAACCATATAATCAATCATATATATATATATATAGGTTTTTCATATATAGATCTACAATTAAATCGTTAGACTATTACCTTCAATGAAATTAAGTAATGCATGGTCATGTATCTGTGGAAACTAGGGATAGAAGTCAATATCTGAATGTTCTTGACCATAACGGCCTTCCCATCTTTGTTGATCCAAGGTTTGGTTGTGAAATATCGGTATGCTACATCAGGGAATGTCTCATTTTTCAACGGATTCCTTAGTGAAGAACCCACATGGTAAATAATCTCTTTTTGTTTACCGGCCTGAGCAGCCATTGATACTAGAATCGTATTTACTACCATATCTGCGGGCATCTGGTCCATGCATACGTTGTCACAAAAAAAAAACACCAAATGAATATTAGTTATAAATGATAATATAAAAATGTCCAATGTCGAATGTAGAGTAAGATGAGTGTAAAGTAGGTACCACATCGGAAATAGCATTAAGATCACAAAGAAAGCACGTGAGCTTGCCTTTGCCATATCCAACAGCTAAACTATCAATGGTCCTGTACATTTAAGAGTAGTAATTTCATTGATTTGACTAGTAAGGCTATATCAATGATTCAATATATAGTGTGCATTTTCTAACAAAAGAGAGCTTAATTAACCTGACGCCCTCAGTCCAACCAGAGAATGGTTCTTTGAATGTGCTCGTAATAATTGAAGGACGTAGTAGCACAAGTGATATATTCCCTCTTTTTGCCCCTACCACCATCTCCCCCATTGCCTTTGTGAACACATATGTGTTTGGCCATCCATACATCTTTGCCCTATCATTATTTTAAATTTAAGATCATCCTAATTTCTAATTTTAACATAAAGTAACTTTTTTATGTTGGCAACACATAAAATAAAGACAAAAATATAAGTAGGACTAGAACCTGGTGAGTCCGAGAACCTTCATGGCTTGTTTGATGGTTTCAGGAGAGGCTCCGATGGATTGGAGCTGGTCAAGTTTTTCCTGAACCAGTTTCTTCTCATGGTTAATGTCTAGACCGGAGGTTCCATTCAACGTCTCACCCATACGGTACGGTGTCTCCATTATCAGGCCAGATTTTTCTCCGCACACGTAAGCTATATATATAATATAAATTTCGTTAGTTGTTGGCGTTTAACTGTAAAATTTGATACTGTCTAGTTATACTAGCACTTTATAAATAAGTTTGTACTAAAAAAAATTAAAAAAAAAAAATCGGGTTACTACCTAGTAAGAAACTCATCATAATATATATAAATAGGGTAAATTGTATGTAAACCTATATGATTAATGTAAATAGATTGGCAAAGTAACGGATCGGAGAGTTGGTACTTTGGTAGCTCATTTTATTAAAGAAAAGGGTATATAGATAGTTGGTAGTTAGATGTCGAAATCGGGATAACCTACTATATATAGTCTCTTTCAATTTTTAATTAGCTTTTCCTTGTGAATACGTACATTTATTGATATACTATAATAAAACACATGATGTCTTTATATTTTTTTTAATACTTCTAATTAAAGCACATTATCGACCTGAAAATTATGTGACTGTAAACGTTTATATTAAGATTCTTCTAGTTGAAATAGGGTATTAGGAAAACCGGATATAGATATATAACTTATGTTCAGTTTAAAGATTAGTTTGACATGTAAGAACACTTGTACGTGATGACAAAAAAAAAAAAAAAAAAAAAAACACTTGTACGTAAATATATATCATCACTTGCGATCTAATAAACACAAGTTAATTATTTCACAGTGTCACTGACAGGTAGCATATATAGTAGTTAAGTTTGTATTCATACCTGTTGATACATGAACACAGATCTTAACCTTTGTACATCTCTTGGCAAAGTTCAAGACATTCAGAGCACCAAATGTGTTGATCCCAAGTGCTACATCGTACCTGCAAATTAATTGACATCCTTTACTTTAAAACAATCAATTATAATTAGTAGAAAATATTTCATCTCTAATATGTTATTTGCTTTGAATGAATATTAGTTTGTATTTTCTTGTATTGGAAAAGTGATGGCAGTACATAGTAAAGTTTAATAAGTCAATAACAAGATATTAGAGTCATTGTGATGGAATAATAATTTATAGACAAATAAAAATTTAAATTTAAATACCTTTCATCAAACTTAGTAGTTGCAGCTAAATTAACAATGGCATCGACTTGGTGGATCATCTCATGAGCCAAGTCGAAGTCTTGAAGACCTAAATCTTCAAGGCAAATGTCTCCACCGACAATAGTAACTCTCTCTGATGTAAGTTCATTTAGTTTTGGACCATACATGTCCTTCACCACTCTGTACAAATCTTTCCCCAAAATCTGCATTGATTTAAGAACCACAAAAGTTATAAAACTTCTATTATATCAAATTATGTCCATATTTTCTAATTATTTGAATAGTGTTATGTTTAGTTGATAAATTATTTGCGGTCAAAAAAAAAGTCGCTAAATTATTTGGTCTTGATTTTTCTGACGTACTAGTTAGGGTTTTAGTTAGGGTAAGCGAGGATTTGTTGTTGAGTTTCTTTTGTTGGTGTCATATATATGGGATACTAATTTGAATAAACCAAACTAAAGAGTACGAAGTTGCAGCAATGAAGCAAAATGAGTGTGTTTGGTTTAATTTAGTTTTTTTTTTGGTAGGATTTAGCTTCAAAAAATAATTAAATGTTTCCAAAATTAAGGAAGAAAGAGTTAAAAAAACTAATTAGAATGAGTGATTAAATAGATCTAACAACTACAGAGACGTTCAGAGCCTAATTAAGTATGTGGAGACAAAACCTCGTCGTTAAACCTCTCAGTAGCAGATTTTTCATTTGATGCTCTTAGAAGGAGATAGAGTTTCTTCACGTTTGGTGCCACCCTTAATATCTTCTCCACAAAAACTGCATTGAAGTTATATATTAACCACAAATTATCTACTGAGAACTCATCAATCTTCTACTATTCACTAGCTACAAGCATTATTTTACAATGCGTAGACTTCATTACATCTATGTCACACATTCATATTGCAATCTCTAAATCCATTGTTATTATTTTGTATTGTCGACGACATGCATGCATGTATGAATCTAAATGAT
The DNA here is from genome assembly GCF_000375325.1 of Capsella rubella. Taxonomy (NCBI): domain Eukaryota; kingdom Viridiplantae; phylum Streptophyta; class Magnoliopsida; order Brassicales; family Brassicaceae; genus Capsella; species Capsella rubella. Next base: position 2,465,068 of record NW_006238917.1, on the reverse strand, counting down.
AACGCATCAACAATATTGTTCTACTCATGCTTTAAAAATGTATATATAATACGTTAATTTATGTTTAAGTGTAGCTCAACTGACACATATAAATCTTGAATACTGTCTATTTATAACTTCATAAGTTGTAAATAGTAGAATGAACATATATGAGGGAGAGAGAGAGAGAGTGAGAGAGTACTATTTGCTAAGAACCCCGCAGCTCCAATGACCAATATGGATTTGTTGTCGAGGTACTGAAGAACACTGACGACCTCCATTTCTGTCGACATAATCTATATTTGTATTATACGTTTGAGTGAGAGAAAGACTCCAATATAAATAGAGCTCAACGACGTATTAGAGATTACTAAGATTTATAGTTTTAGGCTTTACAAGGTGAAATGAATGCGAGGAGACGTTAGCTACCTACATTTTTTTATTTGGTCCCAACTACTTTAAATTAGCTGTCAACAAATATTATTAAAAGATAGATATATAAATTTCAATTATGTACACATTTTAGATATGAAGTTATATGAATCAAACGTGTGGCTTTGGCTTAATTTACGTATTTTTCCCACGTTGAAGAGCGAAACGTCTGGCTTTGGCTCAAATTACAACCATCAATCGACTAATTAATATGGTTAGTTAAGGTATGATTCCATTCTAATAGTGGAAAACGCACATATAAACACACAATACACAAATAATAATATCAATTCGGAGCCAGTATTATATTTCCCCTTTTCAAAATGGTATTTAAGCACATTTTCCATAAAATATTAAAGACAGAGATAATGTGCAAAATGCATGTTAATTTGTAAAACATTTAAGTTTGGGTGGTAGTATAGAGTCCGACAGAGTAAAACAACAAGATAGCGTGGAGAGGCCAAAAGATATCTAATTTTAGGACGTGAGCCGCCCTATCTTTTTTTTTTTTTTTTTCCCCTTGTTTGTTGTTGTAGCATCTGATTTTATTGATTAACAAAGTAGTTGAAGTACAAGAAACCCATGTAACAGATCTGATAAACCTTGTTCCTTTTATTAATCTCACAACTACTTCCCAAGTAACAACCACATGTCATCAAATCCAACTCGCAACTCACAACCATTTAGACTAACACGGCTATTAAAGACATGATTTGTGGTTTTAACTTGGGCCAAGCTCAGATGGATCAGAATACCATCAGGCCTATTCACTTTTTATACTTGGGCGGGCCAGTTAACACCCCCCCCCCCCCCCAAATCTGACTCAGAACTCAAAAGAGCAGCAATGACGGGCTTACAATTGCATAATCATAAATAATCCCAAAAAAAAAAAAAAAAACTTATTTAGGCATTGAAATGAGTATTAGAGTGTTGACAAAAAAAAAAAAGTATTATAGCATATATATTAGGGCGGCTACAGGAAAACTCGTTTGTGACAAAATTACAAAGCAAAAGAGAGGAAAGATTCAGACTTAATTTTAAATTTGAGAAACCCTTAAACTTTTTTTGCTGTCCCTTCATTGTTGGGTTTCTTCTGTAGCAAGCAAGTATTTTTTTGATTTAAAACTCCTTCCTATATATCTTTCATAATATGGAACTTCAAGATTCAATTTAATAATCATTACTCGAATCCATAAAATCCTTCAACAATGTCCAAAATATAGCTGCTCTTCAGTTTGACCCTCACCTGTTTATTTCAACGTTTTAGTCAGATTGGAATCATAAAGTAAGATTAATAAAACAAAGTAGTGAACATAATATATGTATTATACATTACTTAACTGGTTATTTAGAATCTGGTTTCCATATGCAAATAAGCATACTGCTCTTGGAATGCTGTTTTGTCCTGCTTGTTTCAACACACAAATACATTACATATATAGAGTGAGACTCTTGAGACAAGTCACGTGTACCCAACAGAACCTAAGAGAGAGAGAGAGAGAGACCTGAAACTGAGTAGCCGAGAAGCCTTGCGAGTAATCCAATGTACTTTCTGGAAAGGTTTGCTCTATCTTATTACCACCAACACCTTTCTGCAACATCTACAATATATATATATTAAAACAAAATTGTTAGAACCACAGTATACAACAAACTAAAGAACAAAAATCCTCTTTTAAAAAGATGCATAGAGTAATTGTATCTGTTTACGTTTGTGTTTCTAATATGATTTATTCATTATAACATGTAACGCTAACACTGTGTAAACAACGCAACGAAATAATCCTGACTTATCGATTTAGTGAAATCTACCAAAACATTGATCTTTGTTCAAAGGACAGTACGTGGACTAGGACTATCATCAGTTTATTTACAAAAAAAATAATCGATGAAAAAAAAGGAGAAAGACTTACATGAGGGAAATTGTAAAGGGGAGAGCTAGCAGTATCATCAAGAACAGAGTTCGTTTTCTCGTAATCTCTTCTTTTCTTGTCTCTCTTGCTCTGTTTCTTGAGACCAACAATATTAATCTTATTCACTGAATCTTCCTCAGAAATATTCCTTGGACCAGAAGAAGCATCTGAAATCATCGACAAATCTTCTTCCTCTTCTTCTTCGTCTTCGTCTCCTCCTTGTTGCAAATAGTTTTGGTCCCATGAATCTTTGCTTCTTCTTCTTCTATTTTCAAACCCATGGCTGTCTCTAAAACGAGAAGGGCTTGGTGAAGAAAAAGACTGGTCTAAGTACAGAGTCCATCCTGACTCGCATCCACTACTCGACCCCAACATTTTCTTCTTTATGTCTTATAGAAAAAAAGAACAAAAAAAAGATAAATAAATTCTTATTTGAGATCGAAGAGCTGTGTTAGAAAAGAATTAAAGAAAGACGATGATAGTGAAGAATCGATGTAAAACCTATGTTCTATATTTTTTCTTCTTCTGTATCTTATATTTATACACATGCACACACACATGCATCTACACCTCTCGCTAGTCTATTTCACTGTTTAGTTTATTTATTTCTAATTTTTGGTCTTATCTTCAATAGGTACGGAGTATATCTTATTTTAACTTATTAGAGCATCTCCAATGGTGCTAACCATTGGAAGGTGCTTACATATTTTTTTGCATTAAATTTTTAAAAATAAATTTATAAGCAACTTTATCTTGATGTTGAAAAATTTGGTGTTCCAATGGTATAACTCTTAATGAAGTGCTTAAAAACAAAAAATTAATTTAATTGGGAGAATTTCAAAAATACCCCTTTTCCAATACCACTTTGTAAAAATACCCCTTTTTCTAATTTTATCAAAAAGTCACTATAAAATTTGAAATTTATCAAAAAAAAATATGCGAAAGCTTATATTTATAGACACAAACTATCTTTATATGTGTGTAAATTTATACATATATCTCATAAATACCGTATAAATACCTTTTAAAAACCTT